>NW_008336391.1:437492-470814 GCF_000622305.1 Nannospalax galili
TAAATGCAGAAAATTTTAAAAATTAGTTTTAAATTGTGGTCTTTATTGATGTTATTTTTGTCACTAGTACTATTTTGAGCACTTCCAATTACTTTAAGATAATGGTGCTTTCCAACTTTTTCATAGCTCACATCTCTCTTAAACAGCCGAATCTACTATTTAAACTTCCACCTTGGGAAGATGATAGTCAGACTGCAGTGAAAAGTCAGAATGCAGCTCATTGTGAAGATAAAGCAGTTAAGTATTTCATAGGTAGGAATACTTAGGATATTTAAAACTGAATAGTCAAAAATGCATCTGCTTTATTTTAGGGCTCAGAGGATAATCCAGCTTTCAGGTATGCCTGCCATAGGAACATCTGAACAAGTTACTCATTTGTGTTTTCTCTCAAATTTGTTAGATGCAAAGAATAGTCTCCCATTGATTACCAGAAAGCAGGTCATCTGAGGTTAATTTTAAATCCTTTAACCACCTTTCTTTATCTGACCATGAGTAAATGCCTATTAATAATGGAATTTTAATCAAAGTCAAACAAAATTAGGAAGATGTGTGTGTGTGTGTGTGTGTGTGTGTGTGTGTGTGTGTTTTAAAACTTCCTGCTGTAGTCTTGATTACCCTCATCAGCAGCCCCTCTGGTGTATAAGGCTGGAAGTAGCCATATGTAGGAGCTTACAGAAGGAATATGGGAGTGAAAGGTTTAAGAGACAGTGGCTAATAGCATGTTCCCTGAAAAGGGTTGAGTAAATGACTCTGCATGTGAATTAGGATTGGATTATTGCACAAAGGTAAGCCACTTAATCCCCAAGGTGGGCTGTGAGGTTATACCATTTAATGACTCAGCTATGTGACACACAAGATAGTCAAGGATAAGGCTGTTGCTTCAGTAGTCAGGAGGAAGGAGCTTGGGCCAAAGGATTCTGTGGTTATGTGGGTGTTTTGGGTGATAATTTTCTTCCAAAAAGCCCAGCTCTTTATGTGTCCTTGAGGAAAACAAAGGAGGTGTCCCACCCAGGGAGTTTTCTTCGGCCAGCCAGGCATGGGTAGCTGTCAGATATATATCCCCTTTACACCAGAAAACAAAAGCCCACACATTCTATGTGACACAGGCCTGCTCACAAACCATGCCATAATCACCATTGCAATGTGATTTGCATAGGGGTTCAAAGCATATTTCGCAAATGTATGACTAATTTCACAACTGGAGACATGTACTTTATTTTTTTAATGTAAATCCTTGAAGAAATTTATGATGTTTTGAGTTCCAGGTTGCTGGCTCTCTTCCTCCCCTCCCAGCTCCTGTCCTTGCATGTCTCTGGGGGGAATAGTCAATCTTAAACCTCACCCTAGTTGTCATATACGTTGCTCCATCTACCATCATAGCCTTTACTTTATCTTCTGAAAATTGTTAATCATGCTCCCGCCCAGATGCCACACACGAAAAATGCCTTCGTGACCTGCTAGTAACCATCCCACTGGGCACTAGTCAGCCCAGGAGAAAGACGATTCCATCTTTTCCATTTCATTTTGTTTGTAGACACATGCTATAGACACACACCTACTTACCACATTGCAGTGTGCTTTAAAGGAAGAATCCTTAAATGATTCTCCATTTTAAAAGAAAAAATTCTCTGCTTTGCTTTGTGATTTTTGAAATAGAATGAGTAAACCTGACTTTTTAAAAGTATTCATTTCATAGAGTTTAGTGGAAGAGTATAAGGTCTTTAAAGTCTTTCCTTTAAGGCTGTATTTTCTATTCTGAAATGTGTGGAACCAAATCAACAGTTTTATTCATTCACACCATTAGCATTCCCCACCCTCCGAACCATCACATGCCCCGTCTGCATTTCCCTTAACAGTAGCTACAAAGAAGTATCCCATTCCTGTGTGGACAGTGTCACCCTTTCCTGAATAGTCAGCTGACATGACATGCTAATTGGAGATGGAAGCAGGAGAAAAGGACGGAACAGACGCTGGCCCCTAGCTCTCCATCTTAGTACTAGTAATACCTGAGCGAAGGCTGGAAGAGTGGCTCGGACATTGAGTCTGTTTGTCAATCCTTTGGTCATTTCTGCTTCTCAGATATTTGCCACACTATAGCAGATGACAAAGAGTATCATTAGATATTGTGTAGTCCAGGATTTGAAATAGCCCTTTAAAGTTGTTTTTAATTATTTTTTAAATTTATTTCTATTCTATGTATATGAGTGTTTTGCCTGCCTTTATATAAGCTTACAATGCCTGTGGAGACCAGAGGAGAGTGTTGGATCCCGTGAAACTGGAGTTATGATGATTATGATTCACTATGTAGGTGCTGGGAACAGAAGCCAGGCCCTCTGATAGAGCAGCAAGTGGTCTTAACCACTGAGCCATTTCACCAGCCCATAAACTTGCTTTCCTTGGTGACTCTAAATGTTGGGTGATTTAGGGATAGCTTTTAAAGACAAAACCTGTTGCATTTTTGTATTCTTTTTTTTTTCTTTCAGTATTTTTGTTTGTTATTTTGGACCCTGAAGTAGATTATTTGAAAAATGTGCTTAGGCAGCTAATGAAATGAGATAACAAATAAACTCTTTAGTATCTACTGAAATGATGTAACAAAATATCCTTAAGTCCTATTGATGGGTAAATTGAACAGTGGATGATTGGAACATCACTGCAAGCCATTCAAATACCATTCATCCTTAAGCTTTTTAGAGGCTAGTATAACTATGTGTGACTATGAAAGGATAGAATGCAATTTCTTGTTTAGATCAGCATTACATATAGTATATTTTGAACCAATTTCTGCTGTATTGTAAAGCTTTTTTGATGTTGCTACATTGAGATTTTATTTTCTATCTTTACTGTTTCAGTTTCTTTTGAATTGCATATGAAATGCTTATTCTTTCGATGATAGTCAATAAAGACTTTGTTCTTTTTTTTTAACTATCTTGACATTTGGAAAGAGTACATTTAGGATTATTCCTACTTCTTTTAGTTATTAAACGATGACTATAAAACTATTAAGTGTAGTTGTTTACTATGAAGAAATGCCCAGAAGGAAAAATGAACATATATCTTGCATTTGGTTTCACACATATATCCTTTATTAAAGGAATAGGGTGCAGCATAAGTGTCCACTAGAAAGAGTTGGCTGGGGAGATGGCTCTGTTGGCAAAGTGCCTGTCATACAAGTAAGTGTAAGAACCTGAGTTTGATCCCCAGAACCCACTTTAAAAAGTGGACGTTTTGGTATGTGCCTGTAATCACAGTGCATGGGAAGTGGAGAGAGCAGGACCCTGGGGCTTGCCAGCTAGCCAGTTTAGCTGAATTGTATTGGTGAGCTCCAGGTTCAGTGAGACACCCTGTCTCAATAAACAAGGTGGAGAATGATTGAAGAAGACACCCAGTGTTAACATCTCCATATGCACACATACACGTATACATACATACATATATTCACACACAGGAGTTGGTGCTGACAGGAAGAGGTGTGTGATCTCTGAATGAGGCCAAGTGTTGTTGCCTTTTAAAAAAGGCTGTGTACTTGTAGTGCAAAGTCATCATTGTGGGGTTTTCTTTTTGAAAACTATATATCCATCTTGACTGTGCTGTACAAAGACAATTCCAAAATTATCCTATTTGTAAAACTTTTAAGATTTGTGAAATATGGAGATTATTATTATATTTATGCTGATATTTTGGTTTTTCTCTCAGAAAATACTGTACAGTTGCAATAAAGTCACAGTTACCCAAGGCAGAATAATTATTATTTCAACCTTTTAAGTTTCTAATTCATCTGTTAGATGTGATAACAGAATCAATATGTCTAATTGATTGGTTTAACTGAATCAAGTAAACTGTTCATGATCATCTATTGAGATACCAATGATCCATTTCATGCTTATTTTCCCAACCCAGCCGATGTGTACTTTCCCATCTGCCATGATGTTTATGAATTTGCCTTGGTCCATTCCTGAGTTCTACTGTACATACACTCCATTGTGACCAAGCAGCAATGCAAGACAGGTTATTCACCTTATCATAAAAAGTTAAAATAGTTTTAATAGTATGCATGGTGTATGCTTCCTCCCAAATAGTGTTCTCTCTGCTTGATCTGTCAAGCCCAGAATAAATTAAAACATGGTGTCCATCAGCATTATTTTCACTAAAAAGTATATGATACTTATTCATAAGAATAACTATTAATACTACCCATTTGAGCGAGTGACTGTCAGGGACTCCTTTTGCAGTTGTGCAAATATTAAAATCATTATTTATTGCACTGTAGATGCTTGTTAAACTTCCCCTTAGAATTGAATAGTAAAAGAGGAATTGTCTAATCATTAAAAAAACAAATTATGGTAATGTAAGTTTTATCCTACTCAAACTGTTTTTTCATAAATATTTGAAGGAAATGTCTCTTTTGATTTTGTTTTGTTTGTTTTGCTGATGCTGCTTAGCCTTGTTTTATTCCCCTTTGAGCTTTGTATCTTCACCTCTGCCTTAGGCTGTGAGTCTTGTTTCTTCTCATTCCTCAAGTGAGTTATCTAGAAACATTTCATGAAGGAGGAATAGATTTATTTACTGCAATAATTTATTTTGATATTATTCATTCATCTTACTTTAGATGATTTTGTTTGGGTCACCGAACTTGGAGGTCTGTAGAGAGCTTCAGAGTCCATATTTCCCTTAAAGGCTAGAATTATGCATGTATGTGTTGTATACAGTGTGCATTTTCCTGAGAAGTGAGAGATATCGGTTCATCAGGCCCTCACAATTCCTGACTATAAAAGCTTCTGATTTCTCTCCTGAAATGGCTTGATTGCCAAAAGAATGTCATCAGTTCTTGAGATTCTCTTCCCTCTCCAGCCTTTAACTACTCTTTAATATCCAAACAATACTTTTCAGGGTTCAGACTTGGAAATAAGAGACAAAGGGTGTTGAACCTACAGGTGGAGCTTGAAGATAAAATCTTCAGAAACAAAATTTAGCAACTGAAAGAAGAAAAAGGAAGAGCACATCCCCACCACTGTAGCTCTAAGTAGAGTGATAGATCCATCCAAGGACACAGACTGGCACCCTGACCCCCAGGTCCTGGATCACAGCCACAGTATTGACTTATGTTAGCCTTCTTTAAATGACAGTAATGTAGGAGAAAGTATGCACAATTTTATTAGAGATTAATGATGTGCAGAATCTTAATTCTTTTATGTGCAAGGAGCTAATGACCAGTCTTAGCTGCCAAAAGATGTCAATTACACTCATTTAATTTTTCAAAATACATTTCTTTTTTCACTTTTAAAATTCTTCGGAAGTTTCCTATATATATACAGTGAATTTTAGTCATCTTCACCCCCCTCCACTGTTTCCTTCTCTCATCCTCCCTCCCTCTCCTCCTGGTACCCTTGTTCCTAACAAGTCCTCTCCTCCTTCGATGTCTTCTTTTGGTGAGTGACCCACCGAGTTCAGAGTTTCTTGCATAAGCATTAGTGGGAGTTTATTTCCTGGAGCAAGGGCAGTTTATCAGTGGATGTACCTCTGAAGAAAATGATGGCCCTTCCCCAGTAACCATCAGCTGCCAGTATACCCTCAGGGAGAGGTAGCGCCTCACAGACCTTTCCTTTATCCAGGATGAAATGTTAACCTGCCCCATCTGATGCAGGTTTTGTGCAGACAACCTCAGCTACAGCGAGTTCATGAGTGGAAGGGCCGTGCCATGTCCAGAAAGCGGAGTTTCACAGTACTGCTCCCCATTCCATGGCTCTTATGTTCTTTCCACTCCCTGTTCTTGATGTTTCAGAGCCTTGGAGGAGGTGCTGCTGTCTCATTTAGGAGCCACACACTGCACCATCATTTATTCTTGGCATTTTGGCCAGTTATGGTTTTCTGCATTTTTAAGTTTTAAAAGCATTTATGTTAAAAATGATAATCTTCTTACAGCGTACAATTGAGACTTTAAAACTCTGCAGTTTAGACTCTGCTGTGCATGGGATCTTAATTTGCTGTTTTTGTTGATCAACACTTTGAATTATTAAAATTTAGGTTAATAACCTGAATTTTCTATTTCTCTAATTTCTCATTTAAAAATCTTTTACATTTATTGATTTTTTGTTTCTTTATATGTGGGTGGGCATGCCTGTGGGGGTCAGAGGACACCACTTGGGAGTTGATCCTTCCATCTAGCATGTAGATCCTGGAGCTCAAACTAAGGTGGTCAGGCTTGGGAGCAAGCACCTTTACTTACTGATCCCCTCTTCATTTTTTCATCATTCAGTTTTCTTTGTGCTATGCCTCTGTTATCACTTGAGAAGAAAGTAGGCTAAATGACAAAGAAGCATTAATAAACTGTATCTAGATGTAGTACCCATTGGCCTTTATGATTTAAGCAGATGGTGTTGTTTCAACTGTTTGAGTCCATAGTCTGATAGGCACATGTTTACAAGTCATATCTATATAAGATTCAGACATTTAACATAAATCACTGATATCTTTACTATAACTGAGAGAACCAAAACAATTTAATTAAGTTCTATTACTTTGATATTATTTGAAATCACTATTTCAAGCCAGTTTTATGTGTTCTCTTAAAATATAATAATCTTAAACAGTATCAGCCCACAGACCCATGGAATGGGGGACACCTCACGCCCAAACTGGAGCTGTAAATATTTTGATAACCTCCCAAGATCATCCATATAAATTAGCCAAAAGTTGTTTCTGTCTGTGTAAGATACCCAGGGAGGTTCTGTTCCATCTGCAAAGGACAGCAAAGCATTGCTAAATGGTGTGGTTCCAGATGTGCTGTGAATAAGAAGCCTGGTAACAGCAGATCAGAGATCCCTCCCGGGTTTCGTATGCATTTGTGACAGCAGCGCTCAAATACAACACTGTCACCATGAGATGCTTATCTTTGAAAGATGAACAGGTGAAGTCCTCCCAATCATGCCGATGAAATGTGTGCTGCTCACCAGTCTAATCTGCTTTGGACTGATTTTCCATAATATGTTAATATGTCAACATGCCCCCACATAGCCAAATGTTACAGGACAGAACTGATTTTCCAGTTTGGGGGTTGGAAGTCTGCTTATATATGTCCTCAGGGGAGGGCCCTGCATTTCTTGTGAGGCTGAGAGAATGCTGGTGAGGACCTGCTTCATGCTGTGAGGTCACAGGGAGGTGTCAAGGGATGTGGGAGCTGTGCCTGCTGGACCACAAGACTGAGTCATTTTCTGTACCATCCCCTCCCTTTACTTCTTAGAATAAATGATTAATTTATTTGACTAAAGAAAAAATAATCCAGATTCCTCATATTTCTTCTAGTTGCTTAATCTTTAGATTGGACATTCTTTCAGATTCAGAATTTTTAAATGTAGTAAATACTTCCTGTTTAAAACCATCACCTCTGCAAAGAGTTGAGATTACAGCCACTGAGTTCACAATACAACTGTTTTCTCCATCATTTGATTGGTTAAGCAGTGTTGTCAGTGACTCATTAAAAGCAGAGTTTCTGAGGCTGGAGAGATGGCTCCAAACAGAAAACCTGCAAACTGAACTTGTGGTGACTTTTAATAGCTCTGCACTAATAATTTTGTATTATGCTTTGTTTGCAGGACCGTGTAAATGCATTAGAAACGGTAAGTGGGAGCATTTTCTTTCTTATGTCAGAATTCCTGCTCTCTCTCTCTCTCTCTCTCTCTCTCTCTCTCTCTCTCTCTCTGTCCGCTGAGGTCAAAAATTTCAGAACACACCAAAGAAAGCAGTTCCAGAAAACATTTCTAAAATGGGGGGAATTCCCTAAACTATGTCTAAAAGGTAGGTAGATATAAGAGTTTTCAATGAAAAGTTTTAAAATAAAAATGGGAACATATTTAAGTGCTAACAGCTGTCTCGGGGTAGCTGGCCAAGAGTATCACCTTGATATGTGTTTCTGTATTCCACAGTCACTGCAAAGTTGGTAGACAAGAAACTGAGATCAGAAAGCTGTTTATGCCTTGAAGTCTAGGTTGTCAGCAGGTTATTTTCGGTTTTTCCCATTGTCCAAAACAGAACCATAAACTATAATCAGTCTTATTGTAATAATCATACTTGAAGAAATCTAGTATTGGAAAGCAATTTAAAGTGCCTAGTTATAACACTACATGGTTGCATTTATTTATTGGAAAAATGATTGCATCTAAAATATAAAAGAGAAACTAGCTTAATTGATGTTGAAGTAAAAAGGTAAGCTATGACATTTCTACCCAACATGCTGTGGTCATAGAAGAGGCTTATGTTTTAATATCAAATGAAAACCAATTCAAGAAACAGAAGCCTATGTACTTTAATGATACATTATAGGCCTAAAAAATAGCAAGAATGAGAAAAAACTCACAGTAGTTATTTGTTAGATACAGATTATGGGTTATGATTTGTTTGCCATTTTACAAGTTTTATAAAATATGACTCTTTTACTTCTATAAGCATTTTTGTCATAATAGTCATAGGACTTAGAAGAAGAAGGCTGGGGGTGTAGCTCAGTGTCAAGTGCTTGCTTCACTGGTGCAAGATCTAGACTCAGTCAGCTGTATCACACTCAAAATATAAAGTTAGAGCAGTAAAATAAGTTATAGTAGTAACCTTCTGATAAAATATTATGCAGAAATAAAATGATATATTTCAAAAAGTGAAGACTGTCATACTGCTATGTGAAAAAAAGTATATCAATATATAAAACTGAGGGGCTGGAGAGATGGCTCAGCAGTTAAGAACACTTGTTCTTGCAGAAGACCCATGTTTGAATCCCAGAACCCACATGGCAGCTAACAACTGTCCATAACTCCAGTCCCAGGGAATCTGACAGCCTCTTCTGACCTCCATGGGCACTGAACAACACGGGTGCACTTACCTACATGCAGTCAATACACACATACACATAAAATAAAAATAATAAATAAAATTTTAAAAAATGTGATTCTAAAAAAAATATAAAACTGATACAAATATTAAATGTGCACATTTTTGCATGGTGATGTTTTTTATAAGATTTTAATAGGCAGGAATAAAAATCCTTTAAACAACAATGCTGATAAAGTATATGTCCATAAATATTTTAAGCTTGAGAAATAGAAATAAATGAGCACAGTTCTATGAAGTGACACTATCCAAATTGTAAATAATTTTCCTTCAATTTAACTGTATCACTTGAAGTATACTAACCTTCTCACTCTCAGTATGATGACATTGTAGGGACTGTGACCTTCAAACCCACTCAGTGCTTACTTTTCCTCCACATATGTTTTACTTTTAGGAATGTCCTGGTAACATTCTTATGAATTAAATATTCTTTTTAAAAATATGGAAAAATTCAGAATTTTTGAGTTTGCGCAATTAGAGTAAAAAATGCCATTTATACAGCCTCCAGAAAATTGTATCTTTCTTGATTCTGTATCTATAAATATGGTTAAAATAAAAATAATAAAATTATTTGGGGGAAATATTAAAAGCTTGGTTAAGTGGCTGTTACCCTTGGGATCATGTGTTATTTCCTATGTAATCATTAGTACTGTATCGATGTGAAATCTAAAACTAAAAGTTATGTCCATGGAAAACCTTAACTTTACTTGTATTTGCTGGTCTTTTTTCTGTATCTCATGTTTTCACTAGCAAAGTATCATGCAGTGGAATCTCCAATGATTTGTCTAAAGAGTTCCCCTGGAAGCAAAGGTAAAATTAAAACTCATCATGACAAAAATAAAATTGATTAAATGGACTGGGGTTTTTACAGTAGCAGTTTTCTCAAGATAGTTTCAATTTGAATAATTATCATAAGTAAAACTATAAAAATTAAAATGCTTGGTAATAATGTTAATGCTCAAATATTATGAAGTCTTTTGACTTTATCAGGCATTAAAAGGAGCAGAATTTAATTCACTTGGTAGGCTGTTCAATTGGTTAAGTTTGATAGTTCATAAAGTCCAATATGCTGAAAGCAATCTGAAGATCATTTCATTATTCTCTCATAACTCAGGCTTTAGTCTGTTGGAGACTGTTGGTGTCCCACACTTGGCCTAGTGGGTTTGAAGGTCACAGAAGGAGGTTTAGGGTGTGTCCTGTGGGGCTATGGATCTGTAATTTGGCATGTCCTGTCGTATCATCATTATGATAGAAAGATACTTAAGGGTTCAGGTAGTTGTTAAAATAAATGAACATAGGCTGTTTTCATAAGCCCAAGGAATAATTTGGCTTACCACCAGTTACCTCTATGCCTGTATGTCCATTTTTCCTAGTCTTCCTCACATTTTTGTTTTTGTGTTTTTTCTTCCCCTTGTTCACTATCAGGGAGGTTCCTTGGATTACAGTTGCACTATATTTGTAAGTGAATCCCAAGCTGTGTCAGAATTTTCACATATACAATGGATATTCAGTAATCTTTGTAAAAAATGTTGAACTCAATGCATTTTACTCTCTTTTAAGACTGTGCTTAGCAATTGAAGTATAAACAATATTAGTCCAGTAGTCCAGGGGAAATTTCCCCAGAATCACAGTAATTAGCTCCCTAGTCTTTCCAGGTGTTACTATATACTGTCCTCTGTCCACTGAGCTCTATCCTTCTTCCCTTTATACTATGAACTTTCCCAAAAAGGAAACAACTTCAGCCAAAATACAGCAGATTGATCCCCCAAATAAAACAAAGTGATCAGTTGAAGAAAAATCTGGATTGAAAACCCAGTTCTTGGGTAGTGGTAATAGGAAGCTTATCTGTTTACTGGGTGCTACCCAGGAACTGTGTTGACTGAAGGAGGGGAAAAGACAAAGGAATTTGCAATCAAACTGAGGAGCAGTGCCACGTACACATAAAGAAGTTAGTGTTGTCAGATAGCTGCAGCACATGAGTGAGGTTGAGAACAGAGCTGTAGCGCCTGTGGTGAAGAAAAGGGTTTGGGCAGTAGTGTTCCAGGTACATTGTAAATATCTCAGGCCTTCTAGTTTGAACACATGATGAGGACTTTAGATCTGTCTAGGACATTTGAAGAGTGAGTGGTGGTAGTGTCATGCAGAAAGACCAGAGGAGGCATTCCACATTGGAGATGTAACAGGAATGAACACAGGGTTTATTAAGGTAATAGTTTTGAAACAGTCAGGATCATGATTCTCATATAATTATGAAATGAGCTTCTCTCAATGTTTATTTAACTACCTAAGGATGGCATGAACTGAATATTATAGTTGACGCAAAAGAACAAAGAACAGTTTATCTATATATATGTATGTATGTATATGTATACATATACATATACATATACATACATACTCATATATATGCAGTAAAGAGTGATGAAACAAACTGGCTTCTTCCATAGTGGAAAAGGGAACCAATTGAAACTCACTACACAAAATTAATTGTTTATGAACAGGAATCAGTTGCCTGTAACTCCGAGTTACCAAAACAGCAATGCCAGGTATAGAGACTACTGAATCTATCCAAGCTATTGAAACACCTACCTGTTGTTTTATTTCAGAACCTGTCATATGTTCTCACTACAGACTAACCAGTGATCATTCAGTGTACATAACAATTTATAATAATAATAGTAGGAGATATTCTGCAGTTTTGAAATACATACCAAAGACTCTATGCTTGATCTTTTAAACAAGGGGTACAAATGGGTTCCTCTTGAAAACCACTTTTTACTGGTTGATATTGGCTGCTGACAGCCTGTTGGGAAAGAGTCTAGCTGCTTTTGGGGAAAGAGTGTTAGGAGGTAGGAAATAGCTTTGTATTGTATAGAGAGCCATTGATGTGTTTTTTGCAGGAGCTGTGGTTTGGAAAGTGTTGTGTAAAGTCATGTTGATATAGTAGCAGTGGCAAGGATTGAGTAGCATGATGAGATGCAAAAATGGTTCTTGGAGGAAAGCCAACTTCAGAAATGTGCATTGGAACAATGAGGAATTTAGGATGTCAAAATGATGTCACTGTTTAGAAGAAGGAACTGTCTCAGTAAGTGGGAGGTCATAGAAAAGAGGAGATAACAAAATCTAGTAAGAAAGTCAGTGAGAGGGAATGCAGAGCAATTCAACCTGAAGATATAAATTCATTTTTCAAGTACTTTCAAACCTCACTTTATTGATATTTCTATGAATACTTGATAATGTTAAAATTTGCCATGACTGTAGTACCATGGAAATCATCTAATAATAGTGGATTACTTTGAAGTAGTAATGCAAACATAAAGGGCATGGGCGGTCAAGCTGCCCAACCACATCCTGGAACCCAGGCTCTCTGCCCTCCTCAGTTCTGTCTTCCCCATGGACCAGTGCCTGCTCATCCCTTGACATTGTGCTTGTGGGAAAAGAAAATAAAGAAAGGACATAAAGCTTCCCTTTACTGAAATTTGAAAATTGTGTGCCTGTCTCTATTCGTATCTCTGGGCTAAAATTTAATTACAGTCATAGATAGCTCTAGGATTCAAAAAATTATCATACACATTTGGAAATTTCAAAGAAGACTTCTAAATAGTCCACAACTCAACAAATAAATTATAGTGAAAATTATAAAATATAAGGAACTGAGTGATATGTGTTTAAATGTGTCAGATTAGCAGAAATGGCATTTAGCAGGAAACTTAAGTACTTAAATTTTAACAAAAGGGATAAAGGATTGGAGAGATGGTTCAGCAGTTAAGAGCCCTGGCTGCTCTTACAGAGGACCTGGGTTTGATTCCCAGCACCCACATGACAGCTAACAACCGTCTGTAACTCCAGTTGCAGTGGATCCGATGCTCTCTTCTGACCTCCATGGGCATTTCACAATACGGGCGCACTTACATGCAGACAATACACTCATACACATAAAATGAAAATAATAAATATAATATTTTTAAAAGAAAAGGGATAAAAATGAAACTTTAGAGAATAATGTAAATAGGGAAAAGACTAGAAATTAATGCAATAGAAAAGAAACATGCAATGGGGCTGACAGAATGAAGTTGGTCACTTGACCTACAAGTTTGATTTGATCAGCCAACCTTATTGAAAATGACCATTGTGAAGTTATGAATGATGATACATAAAGATACTGTAAAATATAACTACACAGAAGAGTGTTGTAATTGGAATATTAAGAAAAATAACCAGATTCCTAGAAAAAAAATGTAATTTCTAGGGCTAAGACTAAATCGTAGAAACAGACCCATAGCTGAAGTTTCAGTAATGTTTACTCCACTTCCACAATCTTTTTTCCCCGTAGCCCCAGCTGGCCTGACATTCTTTATGTAGAGTAGGCTGGCCTCAATCTCATAGAGGTCTGCCTGCCTCTGCCTTCTAGGTCCTGGGATTAAAGGCATAGACTACCGAACCAAAATAATTTTAGATTAATTTTCCCAGATGTTCTAGAAACAGGATAAGTGCAGTTTTAGAAACCCTTTTCAAGACTAAGATAGAAGACAGGTACACCACTCATATTATGAGTTGGCATGATTTTATGGCAAAACCAGCCATAGAAAGCCTAATTAAAGAAAATTAGGGGTTGGAGAGATGGTTCAGCAGTTATGAGCACTAGCCAGTGCTGCTTTCAGAGGATCCAGGTTTGGTGTTTGGTTCCCAGCACCCACATGGTGACTAACAACCATCCTTAACCCCAGTTCCAGGGGATCCCATGCCCTCTTCTGACCTCTGTGGGCATTGCAAAACACAAGTGCACTTACAAAAATGCAGGCAAAACAGTCATATACAAAAAATAAAAATAATAAATATTTTCGAAGTATCTTTTCAGTCATCAGCCTATAAACAAAAACTAATGTATACATATTAGAAAGATAAATTGTTAATATTTTATGTACAGGAGTAATAAAAAGGGTAATCATGAATAAGTTAAACTTATTCCAGGAATACAAGTTTGTTTAATATTAAAAAATTAACCAATGTAATTCGCCACAAGAGCGGGTTAAGGATAAATGGTAGAGTCATCTCAGTCAGTAAACAAGAAACATTTATTACTGCCACGGTTGTCGTCATCATCATCGTCATCATCATCTCAGCAAACTAAGAACAGAAATTTTATCACTTTTCCCATTACTGTGAAAACTACCTGACATATACAACTTAAAGAAGGAAGGATTTACCTTAACTCATGATTTAAGAAGGGATAGCGTCATCATGGTGGGGAAGGCATTTCAGCAAGACCTTGAGGCAGTTAGTCACGTTGTATCCACATCTACCAGTTATAAGAAGCATAAAGCTGACAGGAAATTAATCCAGGATATGAGACCTCAAACTCCACCCCCCAGTGACCCACTTCTTCCAGTGAGGTTATACCTCATAAAGTTTCAACCTTCCTAAACAGAACTATCAGCTGAGGACCAAGTATTCAAACATACATGCTTATTTGTGACATTTCACATTCAAACCTCAACAAGAAAAAAACTTCCTAAATCTGATAAAGATCATGTTGGAGGTAAAAAAGTGATCTATGGCCAACAACTCCTAAGTTTGAAATTTTGAGGATCAAGGCCAGGAACAAGCAGAGATGCTGTGCAGGGAATCCAAGCCAGCGCAATAAAACTATTGTTCTTACAAGTGCTGTTATTCTTTATATTAAAAGCCAAGGAATTGATAGCTGTATTATAAAAATATATAGTTTGTCAGGTTTCTCTGATCATATTTAAAAGACAGTTTTAGCCACAACTTTGATAATGATCATTGAGAAATGTAATTAAAAGTATACTATTTCAAAAATAAAAAATACTAGTAGCATGGGAGAATATCTGTCACCCACCAGTACAAGCCATCATAGGGAAGTCGCTCTGGAGTAACCAAGGGATTTCTGAAGTATAGAGGAAGGTTTTATTATATTTTAAAATGCAAATCTTATTAAACCTTTGGCGATCACGATAGTATAGACTTGCTCAGGAATATGTGAATGGATTCAAGTTACTAAATAGAGACCTCAGAACAGAATTATGTGAGCTTAGAAGCTGAATACCTAGTGACAATGGGCATTACAAGTTGGTGGAATAAGGATAGGTTTTCTAATAGATATTACAAAATTAATTTTAACCACTGAGACCAGCCAGACAAAGTGGTGCTAATATGTGTATACGTGTGTGTGTGTGTGTGTGTGTGTGTGTTTTCATAGATTTATTTTTTATTGTTGTTTCTTGGTTTGGTTTGGTTTGGTTGGATCACTAACTAGCCTTGAGCTTAAAGTCCTTCCTTGCTATCCTAAATGCTGGGGTTACAGGTATACACCACCAAACACACCTATGTCATTTAGTTTTCTTTTTAAAAATATTTATTTTTTGTGCATTTCATACATGTGTACCGTGTATTTTCGTCATCTCTGCTCCTCTTCCTCCCTTTCCTAATCCTTCCATGCCTCTTCCAACTTCATGTCTCCTCCTCTTTCTCTTCCTCTTTCCCCTTCTCCCCCTTTTCTTCCCTGTCTTCTTCCTCTTCCTCTTCCTCCTCCTCTTTTTATAACTTATTCAACTTAGTGCTGCCTGTGTACATGGGCATGGACAACCACAGGAGCATAGGCAACCTACCGGGGCCACGACCCTGAAGAAAACTGACTCTCCCTTCCCAAGTAACCATCAGTTGCCAATAGCTCCTTAGCTATAGGTGGGCTCTCATGAGCTCCCCTACCCCCAATGCTGAATTGTTAACTGGCCTCTTGTGCAAGTCTTGTGTAGACAGCCTCAGCTGTTGTGAGTTCATGAGCGAAATGGCTCTGTCCAGACACTTTCACTGTAGTCCTCCCCATCCTCTGACTGAGAATCTTTCTTCCCCTTCTTCTGCAATGTTCCCTGGTCCTTGGGAAAAAGGGATGTGATATAGATGTCCTGTTTAGGCTAAGCACTCCACAGTCACTTATTATTCTCTGTACTTTGACCAATTGTGGGGCTCTGTATTAAGCTCTGACTCCTGCAAAAAGAACCTTCTCTAATGAGAAGTGATGCTACATTAATCTATGGGCTTAAGGATAGGGATTTTTAGAAGTTAGTTTGGTACTGTGTCCATTTAGCAAAATAATAGCAGTAAGTTCTCCCTTCAGGACTATGGCCTCCCCAGCCATGGGTGGTTAATCAGGCAAGATTTACCTCCAGTGGAACAGGCCTTAAATCCAATGAGAAAGCTGTTGGTGGATATATCTTGTAGGACTGGTTATAGAGAGGAAGCTTGCAGGTCGATACCGTCTTGATTTCTCTATGTCCTGTGGCCAGAGTGAGTGATTTCTTCAGCAATAGGCTCTTACTACCAAGTTCTGGTGGGCAACTAAAAGCAATGGCAATGGCCTGTATTGTGAATTTTAAAAATAGTTTAATACTTTTATAATCTTGTATCTTAGGAGAATTTCTGGAAAAAGAGGAAGGGCAGGCCAAAAAAAAAAAGATATTGAAAATATAGATCATGTAAAAGGAATGACTGATATGGCCTCATTAAAATAAGAACTTCTATAGGTCAAATCAAAATATAACATAAAAATTTGAAAAGAGGGGCCATACTTAAAACACTTTTGCAGCATATGTAACTGACTAGCAATGTGTATCTAAATCTTGTCTAGAAAGTAATTAGAAAGAGGAAACTCACATTTCAAAAGAAATGGAGGTAAAACACAAGGGTCAACATTATAATTGCAGAGGAAAACATGAAAAGATGTTCGTTTTTATTAGTAATTAGGGGAATGATAATTAAAATCTCAAAGAATTGTTGCTTTCGTGTAAGTGTATTTTTTATGATCTGTCTTGTATCCATGGAATATTTAACAAACAAACAAACAAACAAAACCCAGAGAATTGAAACATGTTGTCAGAAACTTTTTTTTTTTAATTTTACTTTAAAATGAGTGTTTTAACCCCCAACAGTGATGTCCAATATAACTAGTGAGGTAGAGCCAGTGTGATTTCCCACTAGGGTAGCACTCCCTTGGATATCAAATCTCTTCCAAGGATTGTTCAGAAACAGACTGTATGAAGAGAATTGCTCTTTCTGTCCTCAGCTTTGCATTCCCTCTTTTAAAAGAGCTTTTTTTGAAAGTCCACTTTACCTTTCATGTGGCCTCTGCCCTGACAGCAGATTCCCCTAGGCATTTGAGAGTGCCAGACTGAGGCGTCTACCTCAAGCATGTGTGGCATACCTCTCCAAAACAGAAAATAAATGTTTAATAACACATTATAATCCTTCAGTAAATCAAATTCTTTCGATATCTCTGCTTTCAGTCATTAAAATTAATTTCTGATGACAGATCACTATGTAATATCATAAAAATAGGAAGACATTCAGACATTCAAGGACGAGAATAATGTGATATAACACTGCTTTTATGTGAGCAAGATTTCTCAGTGATTAGTTCTGTAGAAACAAAGTAAGAATAGAAATAAAATGGAACCTTGACTTATTCAAACAGAAGTCAGCCTTCATGTGATCTAATTGGATACAGTAAAGGGGAGCTGTACTCATCAACAGACATAAATTTAGACGCTTTTATTTCTTTTCGGTGTTAACATTTCACATATAAGAGTTTTTCCTAAAATTTCCTACTATTAATTGCAGTGATAATGTAGTCCATAAAAATATATAATATATACTTAGAGTTTGTGGTCATAGGAAATTTTAGAATTTAGTTTTGTCTGTACATACACACAAACACACATACACACACACACACAAACACATATGTTTTGTTAACAAAGTATGGTAGAGTAACAAACCAAAGCTTATGGTTATATTTTATGTTAGTATAATAGTATATAAGAAAAAATCATTAGAAATATAAGAGAAAAGGACAGTGACAAAATTAGCTTTTTAATTTTCAATTTTTCTTTTAAAAGTATATTTATATAAATTCATAGGATGGAGCTTGATCATATCCACCCCCACTTCTACCCTACAGCACCCCCTGGGATCCCCCAGCACATCTCCCTCCCAAATTTATGCCCTTTCTTTCTCTTTGTTTCTTATATAACCCACTGAGTGTAGTTAGTGCTGCCCATATATGGGTATGGGTGTGGGGCCCTCCACTGGGGCATGGGCAGCCTGCTAATAGCCACAACCCCAAAGAAAGATGGTTTTCCCTCCCTCCAGCAGCCATCAATTACCAGGAGCTCCTCAGCTAGGTATGGGACCTTGGATGACCACCCCCATCCATGCTAGAATTTTAACTGGCCTGATCTTGGCCAGGAAAGCACAATTGATGTGATGTCATGAGTACTAGTGAAATAGCCACATCACGTTCAGAACACAGCATTTCTTTTTTTTATTATTTGTTTTTATTGATTTTTTTGTGTATTTCATACAGAATATTTGAAACAATCTTAATCATCTTTATACCCCCATCCCCAACAGCATTCTCCCATAGCGCCCCCCCCAAACACACACTGGAGCCCATCTACTCTGTCATCTGTGTTAAGATCCACTGTGTCAAGTCAGTGACCCCAGCTGTTCACCAGTGCAAGTCCATCCACTGAAGTCTAGTCAGGCTATCTAGAGAGTTCCTTGTTTTAGGAAGATTAGCTCTTCCTCCCCTAGGAGTAATCAGTTGCCAATATTTCTTCAGCTAAGATTGGGGTATGCTGTCCATTTCCACAGTTCTGTGCTGGGTTTTTGTCTGCCTGAGTTTGCATGAGTCCTGTGCATATGACACCATTGCCATAGAATCATATGAGCAGGGTCCCAGGAGCTTGTAAGATCTGTTTACATATGGTCATGCACCACCTCTCTGGCTCTTACAATCTTTCCGCACCCTTTTCTGAGGTGGTCCCTGAGCCCTGGGTGGGTGAAGTTTTATTTAGGAGTCCTGTCCAAGGACCAGCATTCTGCAGACTCTTAATCTCTACATTTTGGTCTTTTGTAACCTTCTGCGCAGAACATAGCATTTCACATCACTCCACCCAGTCCTCCTGCTCTTGCATTCTTTCTTCCCCGTCTCCTACAGTGTTCTCTGAGCTTTGAGTAGGGAGGTGGAGGTTGATATAGACATCCCATCTACCTCTGAGTACTAAGTTATTCTTTGACTTTCACCAATTACGTGTCTTTCCATTGAGTGCAAAAAGAAGCTTCGCTGACCAGTGTTGAAAGCAGCACAGATCTCTGGGTGTAAACCTACTTATTTAGAAGGAAGTTCGATAACCTGACCGTTCAGCTATACATCAGGAATATGTTCCGCCCTTAAGCCCATCACCTTCCCAGCCATGTACTTTGAATAGGTTTATAGTACCAGACATGAATTTCCTCCTATGGAGCAGGCCTAATATCCAATCTGAAAGCAGTTGGCACCCCCATAACCATTATGCCACTATTGCACCAGTGGGCACATCTTGCTAGCAGGTTGGTATTGTAGCATGCAGAGTCCACTGCTGTGTAAGACAGTTGGTGTTTTTCCCTCTCTCAAACCTACATAGTGCCTTCCAGCACTTTAAAACTAGTCCTCAAGGAGAGGGTTTCCTGCTTGATTCAGTGCTGATTTCTCTTTGTCCTACAACCGAGTATGTGGTGTCTCCAACAATAAGAACTTACTAACCAAGTGCAATGGTAAAGGCTTGTCTTGTTTTGAGTGTCTCTAGGGCCTCCCTCACCACTAACTTGTATGGATGTAACCCTTGCCTGGCAGCGAGATTTTCATTTAATAACCTGTTTCTTTTGAGAGCAGCATTGTCCACCCATGCAGGATACCTCTGTTCAGACTCCTTTTTTAATTATATTTTTAATTCACTTACAAGCTACTAATGGTTTTTTATAAGCGTCTTCAAACATCCTTGGCTTTGACTGATTCACCCCTTCTTTCACCCATTAGCGTATATTAATTGTATTTTAATTAATTATATGCATGTACATACTGTATTTGATAACTCACACCTATTACCTTCTCTTGTCCCTCCCACTACCTCTGATCCCTTCTCTTCCCAACTAGTCCCCTTCTTCTTTCAGATCTTTTTGTGTGCATAACCAAAATGATATTCAGTAGTGTTGTTTACAGGAACATGGACACCCTACAGTGGCTACACCACTGAATAAGGTGTCTCTCCTTTTCCCATCAACACTTAACTGCTTGTAAATCCTCAGGAAAATGTGAGACTCCGTGTGACCCCTCCTGTTCTATGACAAGGTGTTCATGGACCCAATCTTGTGCAGACCTTGTACACATAATCACAGATGTTGTGAGTTTGAGAGCACAATAGCCATCTCATCCCTAGAAGTCTGTTCCCTGACCATACTCATATTTCCTCTGTCTTAAATTCTTATATTCTCTCTTCTTCTTCTTATGTGATATTCTCTGAGCTTCAGAGGGGATGATATAGCTGTCCTGTTTATGCCTGATCATTCAGCATTCATTTATTCTCTGTACTTTAACCGCATGAGTTTCTGTAGTAATTGCTGGCCCCAACAGCAAGAAATTCCTCTGACCAAAGTTGACAGCAGCACGATTCTATTGGGTGTAAACATAGTTATTAGAAATTGAACAGGCACATCATGTCCATTTAGTAGCTTCCCCACTGGGGCTTATGACCTCTCCAGCCATGAACTTTTGAACCAAGTTTACAAGACATGAATTCACTTCTGTAAAACAGTCATCAAATCAAGCCAGAAAGTAGTTGGTTACTCGCATTACAGATTTGCCACTGTTGTAAGAGTTGGCTTTCCTTTTTCTTGGCAGTTTGGTACTCATGTACAGAGTACACACAGAGCTAGCTGAGTGAGAGTGTTGGTGGCAATCTTCCCTCAGCAGCCTGCATAGCTCCCTCTGGCACTATGTGGGCTACCCACTAGGGAGGAAGCTTTCACACCATTTCCAGCTTATTATCTCTATGTCCTGTGACAAAGTGTGTGGTGTTATCAGAAAAGGGTTTTTATCTGGTTCTGGTGGGCAACCAACAGCAGTGGCAATTGTTTGTGTTGTTTCTGAAAGCCTGGTCAACTCTCCTATCTCCTGCTTGGAAGATAGCTCACTTCTGGGCCTGGGATTTGTGTTTAATAAAGTGTGTCTTCTGGAAGTAGCTGTGTCCACCTCCACAAGGTACCTCAAACTTTTTTAATTAACTTATCACATATCAAATTTCCTTAGGATTTTTTCATACATTGGTAGTTTTGGGTGACCCTACCAAAATTTCTTTTTCAAAAGGATTATTTTTATTTTTAAATGAATAATGGCACCAACAAATTACTGAAATACAAAGCTCACTAGATAAGTTTAAATAAATAATATGGCATATCACTTGAAAATGTCACTTCTCAGGTCTGGGGTGATGACTAATTTGGTAAAGTACTTGGTGCACAAGCATGAGGATCTGAGTTCTGATCCCTAACACTCACATAAATAGCTGAACATGGCAAGGAAGGTGGAGACAGGAGGATTCCTAGGACTTTGTAGCCAGTTCGTCTACCTCATCTGTGAGCTCCAGGTTCAGTGAGAGACCCTATTCATAGGGGTTGACCTCCTATGAATGCACAGACACATGCATGCACACACACGACGTACACATACATTAACATGTACACAAGTATATACTTACAAAATGTCTAAACTGTTTTTAATAGCCTGCAGAACTGGAGAGATGGCTTAGCGATTAAGAGCACTAATTACTCTTGCAGAGGACCCTGGTTCGATTTGCAGCCCCCACCTGGCGGCTAACAACCATCTGTAACTCCAGTTCCAGGGAATCCAATGCCTTCTTCCTTCTCCCACAGGCATTGCACGACACAGGTGCACTTACACACATGCAGGCAATACATTCATACACATAAAAATAAAAAATATGTGATTTTTAACTTTACAAAAACTTTATTGAGAATTTCATATATACATATAAGGTGTTTTGATCAAATCCATGCCCACTCCCCCCTCTCCAACACCTCCCATATTGCCCCATCACTTTTTTCTTTTTCTTTTATTTTTTCTTCTTCCATTTATTTAGAAAAAAAATATATTTTTAAAGCAGGGCATGGTGGCACATGCCTTTAATTCCAGCACGCGGGAGGCAGAGGCAGGCAGATCTCTGTGAGTTCAAGGCCAGCCTGGTCTACATAGTGAGTTCCAGGACAGCTGGAGCTACAGGGAGACCCTGTCTCAAAAAGACCACATACAAAAAAAAAATTAAAAATTAAAAAACCTGTGTACTCTTAAGCCTATCTGTGAATATGTAAAGAATTCGTTCAGCCATCATTAGTGGTAACATATCTCAACTACACATACTAGTTGACTAATTGATGTCCAAGTTTACTCCATACTTACACCGTATTCATAGGTGGTTTTGGAAATTATAAAGTACTGCTGTGTGTGTTTGCTTTTACCCATGTGTGGCAGAGTGGCCACTTCTACCTGAAATCTTGGAGCAGTTGTGCTTCATAACTTCTCATCTGCACAGGGCTCCACAGGCTCAGAAGCTTTGAAGACCAGTCATTCTTTGTTCATGTGATGAGTTGTGCCCTAGGACACTTGGGAGTATATGGACCCAAAAGGGTTAAAGCTTTTACTAAAGTGCCCCTGCTGTGCCCAGGAAATGCTGACCTGGGTGTGTGAATCTGGCCAGATGACTATTATTTGCAGTGCCTCTCCTAAGTATTTGCAAGAATCTTGAAGCTAAGTGAAACTTGCCTTTATCTCTTTACAAAGCCTGAACTTGCTATTTCAAATCCAAAGATCAAGCCATTTTCATTTTTGGTTTTGCCAAGGCTATGAGCTTCTCATTGAAGTTCCCTAAAAGGTCCAATCCAATTGGCTCTTCACCAAATAAAACGCAGTGTGCTCTGTACGGTTTTGACCCAGAATCAGGTGAATCTCAGCAGTTTTGGCTGAGCCACATTGTAAAATTTTGGATTTGTTTGGACTTGACACTTCCTGGGAACCCATTCAAACTGAAACCGGAAAAAGGCTTCGCACAAACCCTGTCCTGGCCTGTCCTGCCAAGTTTCCCACTGCTCCAGGGCTGGTCTACCTTCTGTATACTCACATCGAGGGCAAACGGAAATACCCTCATGAATCTCTGATGAGGGATCTTGAGTGAAACAATTTAGACATTGCTCCTTTCTCCACCTTGTCCCCAAATACAGAGCCTGTACTCTGTGTTAGCTGCCATTAAAATATATATCTTTCTCAATAATGGGGTCATCTTGAAAGGGTTAATCCTCTAAAAGACAAAACTGCTTGTGGTGAAATGAAGTAAATAATGCTGAAAACAAGTGGGGCTGTTCATAGAGTTGCAGCCCTCTGGCAGGAGGTGATAACCAGGTTAAAAATGTAAGACTTCTTCCAGCTTCTAAAAAAATTAGTTTCTTACAGCCCTACCAAGTTCTTCATAAAAGTCAAGACCCCAGGAATGTATCATTGAGATGGCACAGTGAGTGCGGCTTCCCCAGCTCATGGGTTCAGCATAGAACTGCTCAGTGTTTGGAGGTCAGGCTGGCAGTCGTATTTGATGTTAAGTAGTCACTGCTTGTCTAACTACTTTGCTTGATGGTGGGTTTTATAGTCCTGGTCTAAACATTATCAAGAACAACCTGAATTCTCTGAGTAAAAATCTCTTGCTCTATGTCATAAAGATAATATGAATATATTTCATAAAGCATGGTGGAAGCATCTTTCTGAAAATGTAACATGTATAAACAGTGCCTTCTCTCTTTAAAAGAGCCTATCTGGGTAAACTCTCAGTGTAAGAGAATGTTAGGTTTTTATTTTAAATACTAAATCAACTAGGAAAGTAGCATTATACTTTTATTATACAGTAGGTGGTAGTGGTATAGCATGTGTACATTTCGAAGCAGTTAAAATCTGATTTGGGGCATTTTCTCTATGTATGTATAAACAAAATTGTACACCAAATTTCAGCTGATACTTGCCTAGTTTTAAATGATGGGCACTTATTGGTTTTGTAGTGGGAATTGTCCCCCATAGGTTCCAAGTTTTTGAACATTTGATCATTTGGTGGCACTCTTTGGGGAAAGTCAGGGACCTTCAGGAGGTGTGGCCTTGCTAGAGGAAGTATGTTGGGGGAGGCTTTGAGTGTTCATAATCTTGTCCCACCTTTAGCTTTGCTCTGTTTGCTTCCTGTGCATGCTTCAAGATGTGAGCCCTTAGCTTTCTGCTCCGGGCACCTCTGCTACTCATCTTCCTGCCATGATGGATTCGTATCCCTCTGAAGTTGTAAGCCAAAAAATTCTTCCTTTTATAAGTTGCCTTGGTCATAGTGTTTTATCACAGCAACAAAAACGTAACTAATATGGGTTTAAATAGCATCTGATTAACCATTAGAAAATCTTAAGTTCTGGTCATCTCGACATGATAGCCAAGTATATGACTCTGGACAAGTTGTTTAATGTACTCTTCATTTTAATTTTCTTATTTTTTAAAATGATTGGGCTGGAGTAGGTAATACTATAAAAACTTCTTTCTCTAATAGGCCCAGATGTAACCTGTCAGAAGCTAAATCAGATCACAGAATTTCCATCCCACCAGTATTTGATATCAAACACTTTGTACTGGTTTAATCATGAAATATTACATAAAGATATTTACCAAGTCCTTACCATGTTTCAACACTGTCCTATAGCACACAGGAGAATAGCTCCTGAGCCATGGGTCTTACTTGATAATCTTAAAGCTGGACATAACCTTAGAAGTCCTTGTTGTATGCCTTCACTCTGTACATGGGATGTTTGCAGGACAGAAAAGCTCGGGACTTTGTAAGCATGGCAAAGCTGGGGCTAGAATGAAGCCTCCTGATTTGTGGCACAGCATTCTTTCCATTCTATGTCCTCTACTTGTGACTGGTGAGAATAAATACATGCATGGGGCTGGAGCTCTTCACAAGTATCTTATGACAAGAGGAAGAAAATTGGCC
Organism: Nannospalax galili; assembly: GCF_000622305.1. Taxonomy (NCBI): domain Eukaryota; kingdom Metazoa; phylum Chordata; class Mammalia; order Rodentia; family Spalacidae; genus Nannospalax; species Nannospalax galili. Next base: position 462,284 of record NW_008336391.1, read on the forward strand.
CCTAGATTCTGTGTTGACCATAAACAGGTCAAGAAATAAATGAGAAATAAGGAACTGACATCATGGACCATATTCAGAATATGCCCTGAACTGAGTAGTAAACAGTGTTCCATGCAGCAACTTTGATTGACTCTTGTTGCTTTTGAATGTTGGAATGCCCCTAGGCACATTGCTAGTTCTGTCTTGAGTGTGCTGCTATATTAAAACACCTCAGTTGATCTTTTTTTATTTCATGCATCTGCATAACAGCTCTAATGCCACTTTCATAAGTGTTTATAAAGTTTGTTTAGAGCTTTTAATTAACTTTGATCTCAGATGAAAGGCTAAAGAGAGTATAAATTGTCACTATTAGCATTATTAATAGAAATACCCCAGATGGCCTCGTGTTAATTATTGAACATTAGTGAATGATTTCAACCTATCATTGTCCCAACTGCATTATATTCGACATCAAACAGTAAAAACTCAACCATTAAGTAGCCCTCCCCTCATTATCCTCCCTGGGTTCTCTTCTTAATTATTTTGTGTATCTCTACTTTTGAATGTGTTTTTCTGGAGCATTTTCAATGTTTTTTTTTCTACCAGTGTCTCACTTGTACCTGTATCTGCTAGAAGGCTAATGGAGGACATCCCAGCACACTTCAACACTACCAGACACCAGCTAGATAATCTAAATTGTGTCAGATAGAGGGGACTTACAGACTAAGCACATTTGGATTTTGCAAAGCACTATCTTTTGGGCACCTCACCTAGCCTCTAGAAATTACGTTCTTTTTTTATAAATGGATCTAATACTTGCCCTACTTGCCTCATAGGCTGAGAGGATCAAACAAGATCATGGGTGGAAAAATTGTTTTCTAATTTTGAAATTACCTTTCCAGACACAAGAGCAGTGTGTGGACTGGAAAGAATTGGCTTATTAATCTGAACATCTCCTGCAGTCAGTGTTTGGACCAGCTTCTGTGCTCCTTCAGTGTTTCATGGAGTTTGTCCCTTAGGACTGCCGTCACTCTGCCTCCCATATGCAAGATCCACTCCCTCTTATTTCCATGCGCCGAATTTCTTCTCTCCTCAGTATGTCTTTTTAATCTATCAAAATAATAGTAATAATATTTCATCTCAAATGTTTCTTTCTTTAATTTTCTAAGAATTTTGAAACCTTAATTTTTAGAGTCTTACTAAAATTAAAATGTGTCAGGCTGAACTTCAAGAGCTAGTTTATTTAGTCATGGATTCACTGAATGACCAGGTCTCTGATTTTTGACAAATTTGCCAATGTACAGAATGAGCATCTTTAGAGACCATATTTTTTAAAGTAATCTTTAAAGTTCATATCTTTAGAGTTCACAGTTTTTAAAGAAATCAGCATAATAGGCAAATTTGACAATTTTGTCCATTCAGTTGTCAAGTAAATGTCTGTCTGAGACACACTGAGTAGAATTACACCGTCCACCTCCCTCATGGTGTCTGTTTCCTCTCAGCTTGTGAAGCCTTGTTGCTTCATTCACTGTATTCAACATGTGACAACCAACCAACTCTACATGCAAAAAAATCTGAATCGAAAATATTTTTCCTACTTAAGGATGCTGCTGCGAGGCAGCCTGGGATGTTACTTATGAAGTCTGTCAGACTTTATACCAGCCCCACAGAAGTGACTTTTGAGGTTCACTGGGAGGAGACATGTGACTAAGAAGTTAAAGGGATTTTCAGAATGATGACAAAAGATTGAGAACTTTACAATCATGATTTAACCTTACGTGGGTATTGGGAGTCTGCTCATGTTTGAGCAGCACCACTTTACCCATTGTACCATCTTCTAGTCCTATGAAAGTATGTTTCTAAACATAGAATACAAATATGATTCTGTCATCCGGTTTTTCAAAGAAGTTGTTTCAGGAAAAATTTGACATCAGTGTGTGGGAACTGGCCTCCTAAGTGCCATGAGATCGGGGGCGGGGGGGAAGAATGCACGAAAGATCCAGAATTGTACCGAGTGTGACTGTTTGGAGACTCACTGATGAAGTGTGGTACTATGTCAGAACAAGACTGGTGGTTCTCCACAGTGGGATCAAAAGAAAAGAACTTATGAAGACATGACAAAAGTGACTTCACCGGGTCCAAAAATGCAGGGGGGTTTGTTGCTTTGTTGTTTTTTTTTTTTAATATTTTTGAGACAGGGTCTTCCTGTAGCCCCAGATGGCCTTGAACTCACAGAAATCCACTTGCCTGTACCTCTTGAGTGCTGGGATTAAAGGCATGTACCATCAGTGTTTAAAAATGTCTTTTAAGACATTTAAAAAAAAATAAGAAACTATCTCTCTCTCTCTCTCTCTCTTTTTTTTTTTTTTTTCTTTTTGAGACAGGGTCTCCTTGTAGCCCCAGCTGTCCTGGAACTCACTATGTAGACCAGGCTGGCCTTGAACTCACAAAGATCCACCTGCCTCTGCCTCCCAAGTGCTGGGATTAAAGGCATGTGCCACCACACCCAGCAAGTATCTCATTTTTAAAAGCATTGTACTTTGAAGATGAAAGCCGAAGAAGAATGGCCTGGTGGGTACGATCATTTAAATCCACTGGAAATATATTGAAATCTGGACAACAATATTCAGATGAGTGGCTTCAAGGCTCATGAATGACAGATTTTTAGCCATTATATCTCCCAAACCAAGAGGATATGTAGTATGCTTAAATTCTTTTTTAATGTTGAAGTAAGTTGTTTCTCCTGACCTTTTATGCTTCTCTGAATTGTTCATCAAATAACTAAAGTATAAAGAATATAATGCCCATTGGACTTGGAGAATAATGCTGCTGATTTTTCTGATATCCTGAACATTAAACAAAAGTACATTGTCAGGTTACTGATTGTGGGAGCAAATTACGATTATGTGTTTCCCTGCTTTGACTGTTCTTTTTTCCCTACATGTGAATCTTCTGTGATATTCACAGTGTATAAATAAATATGGTAGATCCAGTATTTACTTTTGAAAAAAATATTTTATTTTTATCTTATGTATATGAGTATATTGCCTGCATGTATGTGAGTACACCCGTGTCGGGCAATACCGCGGAGGTCAGAAGTGGGCTTCGGATTCCCCTGGAACTGGAGTTAAGGATGGTTTGTAACCACCATGTGGGTGCTGGGAATCGAACCCGGGTCCTCTGCAAGAGCAGTCAGTGCTCTTAACTGCTGAGCCATCTCTCCAGCCCCCCAGTTTTTATGTTTTAGAAAGTATCTTATCTGTGTCTCCAACTCACCCTTTAAAGCCTTGAATTCCCTGTGTTTCTCTCTCTTAGATATATAAATTTTTCAAAGTATTCCAAGTCACTGAACATGCAGCTTAGATATTACCTACATCAGTAACTTCTTAGACATAGTAATAAATCTCTCACCAGTAATAACAAGTATCTCACCTTCAGCCTCTAAGTAAACCATGAGCAGATGCAATCTTGGAGCAGGAATGCGGCATAGACTGATGGTGGTCTCTCTCACTAGTTCTCATAGTTGCCCCACCCTAGGCACTACAAGGAGGTGTAAAGAACATGAGTCATCAAAAAGTCAAAACCATTCTCTGTTAATTTGATCTTCTTGTCCCAGATTCGTTATTTCATTAGAATGTATTCCAGAATTTCTAACATACCCATATTCACTTGGAAGCCTAGCGGACCATTCCAAAATCAAGTGTCAATTATCTATTATATCAAACTATATCTTTAATACTGAAATTGTACGTATATTAATTGATGAATGAGAATTGTATCACCAAATGCAGTGTTTATTGAGTATTGTATGTTAATGCCAATAACTCAAAGAATAGTGTGTAAAATAGTCCCTGGTATAGACTATATGTTTGTGTCCCTCCAGAGTTTGTATGTCAGAGTAATAGCCCCTTATAAGATAATAGTAGGAGATGGGATCTTTGCAAAGTTTAGATGAGGATGGAACTCTCATCAAGTAATGACAAGCAGTGGCCATATAAGTAAAGGAAAGATACCAGAGAGTTGATCTCTGTGTCTCTTCCTCCCCCCCAAAAAAACGTGTGAGAAGACATAAGATGGTGACTGGCTGTTTCCAAGCCAGAAAGTGGACCCTCACCCAGACTTGGAGTCTTCTGGAGCCTTGATCTTAGATTTTTTTTTGTCTTCAGAACCCTGAGGAAGAAATATTTTAAATCTTTGCCACTCAGTCTACAGTATTTTTGTTATTATAGTACCCAGTCCTTATGCCTAAGAATTCAGAATTTTAGGGGCTAGAGAGATTGCTCAGTGGTTAAGAGCACTGACTACTCTTGTAGAGGACCTGGGTTTGAATCCCAGCATCCACAGGCAGCTAATAACAGTTTATAACTCCCCTTCCAGAGAAATCCAATGCCCTCTGTGACCTCTGAGAGCACTGCATGACACAGATGCACTTACATACATGCAGGCAATACATTCATACACATAAAGTAAAAATAATAATATATTTTTTATTCAGAATTCTCCATAGGCCTTAACACAATAGAATGCATAGAATAAAATTTATGATAGAATGCATAATTTTCATGGGGGGGGTTATGGAAGGGTGCCAGTGGAGAAGGGTGTATAAAGATGATTAAGATGTTCTGTATGAAATACAAAAATATTTAATAAAATTTACAAAATTCAGAATTCTCAAGCTAATAGGAAAAAAGAAAGTGAAAAATTAAACTTTAATATATATGTGACTATGTGTATTTTTTCTCTATTTTCATGGTCCTAACAGTTCATTTTTGTTCAAAAACCTGAAAAATATTTTTGTATTAAATGTGTTTAGCCTTTTAGAGTTCTCATAGCAAACTTTAAAGTCATGTGGTTTGGTCTCTTCATTTTGAATGTGTCTAGTAAAGGCTTTAGAACTTGTTCATTGTCATTGAATATGCTAAAGTAGGGAAGGGGCCCTAAATTCATAATCTCAGATTGTTTTGGCGAGACCAGCTTCTTCTCTTGCCGGGCACCATGCCACAGAGCCTCACTGTTTTCTAGCTGAATGTGTGGCTTTCATTTGGAAAGAAGAAAAAAATAAATTGCTAGCAATTGCAGTTTCAGGAAAACAATTGGTTCTGGCAAATATCAGAAGAATTTGCTCACAAATTAGCATTGAACACTGCACTGTGCCCACTGGCTTGCCTGGTGTACCTTTCTCAGCCAGTTGATTGAAAATTCAACTTGGCTAAGTTAGAACCCTGCCTGCTTAGCCATTCATCTGAAACATTCCCATGTCCGCCCTTTGTGGTAGCTATTGGGATGAGGTGTCTGCCATAAAAATTGCTCTAATGGCACATTATTGACTTTTTTGAACCAAGTATGTTCTACTAGTAAAGATTTCTGAAGGCAATGTTCATTTGGATGTTGATGATTTTAAAATACCCTCATAGTCTCTGCTTTTGCCTGCTTTGACCAGTCACCAGGGGGATGCCTTGTACAAAACTCATGAGTGCTTTTAAAAGGATTAATTATGAAAGTACACATTAAAAATATGGGCAATATTGATCTCAGTTGCTTTTGAATTAAGTCTCAATGCCACAATGATAAAAATAAAATACTCTGCCTGATTTCTATTTAGATCTGACCTGCCTGTCACCAGAAGCTCATCCATGTGGGGGATTAACTGTTCACAAGCTCTTTCAACATCTAAGAGCTGTGTGTGGAGTAATAGAAATTGATTAATGTGTTTTGTCATCTTCCTGAAAACACGGATCACCTTTTAAAAAGAAAATAAACCGCTTTATTTTGATAACAGACTAGTTATGTTCACCTCACCAAGGTGCTTTTAAATAAATTAGTCTTTCCAAAACAATAATCATTTCATATTGGTTTCCTGTATCAGGACCCTGTGCTCCATGTTAGATGTAGGCAGGACAAATGTGACTGCATGCCTCAGTGCATCATAGGGTCTTTGGGGAAGCATGGCAGGAAAACAATCAGCATTTCCCAGTACCCGTCATGTGTGGCATCCCCTTCATTGACCAGCGAGCCTAACCCCTCTGCTGCTCATGCATAGGAGGCAGGTTACTCTTCAAATCACACACTCACTGTGCCATGTCTTAGGTCCAAGGAAGACCCTTCTCATGTTCCACTCTGTAACTCAGCCTACACTGTGTCCTTGACTTCACTGTCTCTTTCTTCTTGGTCTGTTTTCTTTTTATTTTTAAATCATTTTTTCTTAGTTTTGAGTATATAGGAAAATATTCTTTATCCTTCAAAATCGTTTCTGAATTCTATATTTGAGAAATAATTTTGTTTTATTTTCCATCAATATTTCTAAATTCTAATTGTATTTATCTTTTAAATTTTTTCATTGATTCCAGAATTTCATACAATGTATTTTGATCATATTCCTAGCTCCTCCCTCTCCACCCCTCCCCATTACCCCAATTTCATGTTCTCCATTGTTATTTGTCCTTTTCTTTTTAATATTTTATTTTTACTTATTTATTTTTAAATGTTTGTTTCTGAAAGGCCTATCAATTCCAGTCTATGCCTCCCACGTACTCCTGGGTGCGGATCCATGCCCCTGTGGTCTTGTCAACCTACCAGGCATTATATCACTAAGGAAAACTGGCTCTCCCTCTCCCTCTCCATCTCCCACTGTCCATCAGTTGCCAATGGATCTTCACTTAGGGCTGGGTCTTCCTGCCCACCTCCCCTTTCCACTCTGGGCCTCTGTCTGGCTTGGGTTTGCACAGGTCTTGGGCATGCTGTCATAAGTGCTGTGGGTTCATATGTACAACTACCCTGTGGTGTCCAGACAACAGTGCTTCCTTGTGTTTATCTACCACTTCTGGCCCTTACAATTTTTCCACCCTTGTCTTTCCCAATAATCTTTGAGCCTTGGGAGGAGAGGGTGCAATATAGGTATCCCATTTAGGCCTGAGCACTCCACAGTCTCTTATTCTTTGCACATTGACCATTTGTGAGTCTCTGCATTCATTGTCATCTGCTACGAGAACCTTCTCTGGTGAGAGTTAAGAATCTATGGGTATAACAACTTATACATCATTATGAGTCAGTGTATTATGCCTGTTTACCAGAATGCTAGTAGTGGGTTCTCCCCTGTGGTTTGTGACTTGTCTAGCCATAGGTTCCTGGCCCTGATAACTGTGTCAGGTGTGGATTCCATCTTGTGAAGCAGACCTTAAATCTAATTAAAAGGTAGTTGTTTGCTCCAATAATATTCATGCCCGTATTGCACCAGAGGGCATGTTTTGTCAAGCTCACAGGTTTCACAGTTGGTGAGGTTGATAAGTACCTTTCTCTACCAGTGGAATATACCTTCTAGTACTATGAAAGCTAGCCAGCAGACAGGTAGCTTCAGGTCAATTCCAGCTTGATTTCTCCTTGTTTGTTCTGTGACTCAGATATGTAGTGTCTTCAGCAGGAGGGTCTTATCGTTAAATTCTGGTGGGAAGACAAGTACAATGGCAGTAGCCAGTAATGTTTGAGGATCTTTGGTATCTCCAAAAGAGGGTGTCTAATCCTGGCATTAGGATTTGCAGTTGTTAGCCTGTGGTATTAGTTAGGGCCATTGAACCTCTGTTATGGGTTAGCTAGGGGGAGAGAAAGAGAGAGAGAGAGAGAGAGAGAGAGAGAGAGAGAGAGAATTGATTTCCATAGATTTTTCACATAATTCCTTCAAAAGGCCTTCACTGTTACTACTCCTCTTACTTTCTTTTTTACCCCACCCTTCCATTCCCCAGCCCATTGAGCCTATACCACCTGTTAGTCCCCTTTCTAATTTCTAATGCTGCATTATATCCGCTGTCTCATGGCACCTTATTAGTTTCCTAATCTCTAAAGATGTTTCAATTGAAAAACATCTATCTAAAGAATGAAACTAGCATCCACATATGAGAGAGAACATGTGGCATTTGTCTTTCAGGGTCTGGATTACCTTACCCAAAATGATTATTTCTTTTCCAGTTCCATCCATTTACCTGTTAACTTCATAATTCTGTTTTTCTTAACAGATGAATAATATTCCGTTGTGGAAATGCACCATTCTCTCATTATTCATTCATAGTTGACTGACATTTAGGTTGTTTCCATTTCCTGGCTATTGGAAATAGAACTGCAATGAACATGGATGAACAAGTACCTCTGTACTAGGATAAAAAGTCTTTGGAGGTATTTGCTCAAGAGTCATGTGCCTGGCTCATGGTGGAGATCTTAATTTTATGAGGAACCTCTACAGTGATTCCCATAGTGGCTGCACCAGCTTGGATGCCCACCAGCAGTGAATATGTTTTCCCCTTTTCCCACATCCTCACCAGCATTTGTCATCATTTCGTTTTTGGACCTCAGCCGTTCTGACTGGGGAAAGATAAAATCTTAAAGTACTTTTAATTTGCATTCCCCCAATGGCTAAAGATGTTGAATGTTTTTAAAAGTATTTCTTAGGCATTTGTGTCTCACCATTTAAGAACTCTGCATTTTGTTCCTTTCTCCAATTTTTTTTTCAATTTCAATTTTTTTTAAATAAAAGAAGCATTTCATTACAACAGCATTAACCTATT
>NW_008336391.1:475221-475844 GCF_000622305.1 Nannospalax galili
CTTCTAGTGTGGATTTTAAGCTTTATGTATTGTGGTCTGATAGAATGCATGGAATTATTTCAATCTTTTTGTATTCGTTGAGGTTTGTTTTATGTCCCACTATATGGTCAGTTTTGGAGAAGGTTCCATATGGTGCTGAATAGAACATATATTCTTTGGTGCTTGGGCGGAATATTCGGTAGACATCTGTTAGGTCCATTTGATGTATGGTTTTGTTTAATTCAGATGTCTGTCTGTTAAATCTCTGGCCTGTTGACCTGTCTAATGGAGATAGTGGTGTATTGAAGTCCCCTACTATTAATGAGTTGGGGTTAATTTGGGTCTTGAAGTCCTGCAGTATTTTTTTTATGAAGTTGGGTGCACCAGAGTTTGGTGAATATATGTTCATGATTGTAATATCTTCTTGATTCATTGTTCCTTTGATCAGAATGAAATAGCCCTCTTTGTCTCTTCTGGTTAGTTTCAGTTTAAAGTCTATTTTGTCAGATATTAGGATTGCTATGCCTGCTTTTTTCTTAGTGCCATTTGCTTGGTATATTTTTTTCCATCCTTTCACTTTGAGATAGTGTCTGTCCTTGAAAATGAGATGAGTTTCTTGCAGACAACAAAAAGATGGGTTTTGT
>NW_008336391.1:476738-506441 GCF_000622305.1 Nannospalax galili
TTTACTGATTTTTATATGTTGAACCATCCCTACATCCCTGGAATAAGCCTGTTTTGATCATAGTGAGTAATCTTTTTAATGTGTTCTTGCATTTGGTTTGGAAGTATTCCATTGAGGTTTTTTATATCTATATTCATAAGACAGTTTGGCCTATGACTTCTTTTTTGTTAAGTGTTTGTCTGGTTTTGATAACAGAGTAATGCTGTCTTCATAGAGTTTGTGAATGGTTCTTTTGTTTTTTAAAAAATAATTTGAGGAGTATTGATATTAGTTTTCCTTTGAAGAGTTGGTAGAATTCTCCTCTATATCAATCCATCTGGTCCTGGGCTCTTTTTACTTATGAGAATTTGAGTATGTCCTTATGGTTATCTGAATTTCCTCAGTGCCTGATGTAGTGTTTCCATCTTCATCTCTGAGTTTGCTAATTTGGATCCTTTTTCTATTTCTTTTCCATTTCATGAATTTCAACTTTGACTGTATTTCTCTCTCCACATCTACTCTTTTTAGGTTTTGTTCTTGGTTTTTCAAGGCCTTCAGGTCCATCATTCAATTGTTTATGTGAGATGTTTCTAATTTTCTCATGTAGGCACGTAATGCTGTAAATTTTCCTCTTAGGACTGCCTTCCTTCTCTCCCATGGGTTTTAATATGTTGTATTTTCTTTGAATTCTAGGAATTTTAAAATTTCCTTCTTGATTCATCTCTTGATCCAATTTTTATTTCGTAATGTGTTGTTTAATTTCCATGAATTTGTGTATTTTTCTCATTCCTTTGTAGATATCTAGCTTTATTTCTGTGTGTTTAGATAGAATACAGGATGATATTTTAATTTTCCTAAGTTTGTGGAGACATGAGTTGTGTCCAAATATATGCTTAATTTTGGAGAAAGTTCCATGGGTTGCTGAGAAGAAAGTGTATTCTTTGGTGTTTGGGTGGAATGTTCTGTAAATGTCCTTTAGGTGCTTTTGAGTTGTGATGTCATTTAACTCCAGGGTTTCTCTTTCTCATTTTTTTCTGGACGACTTGGCTGTTGGTGGCAGTGAAGTACTGAAGTCACCTATTATCACTGTGTTGGAGTCACTGTGTGATTTTTGACCTAATAGACTTCCTTTTATGAAATTGGCTGCCCCTGGTGTTTGGTGCATATATGTTTAATATTGTGAAAAATTCTTGGTATATTTTTCCTTTAATGATTAAATGATTCCTTCCCTATCTCTTCTGACTAGTTTTAGTTTCAAGTATATTTTATCAGATGTAAGAATATCTATACCAGCATTTTTCTTACTGCTGCTTGTTTGTAATACCTTTTTCCATCTTTTTACCCTGAAACTCTGAAACTGTTAGAAGAAAACATTGGCAAAAACCTAAAAGATATAGGTGTAGGAAAGTATTTTCTAAACAGGATGTCAGTTGCTCAGGAAACAAGTTCAAGATTCAACAAATGGGACCTCATTAAAATAAAAAGCTTCTGTACATCAAAGGAGGTAACCAGGGAAGGGAAGAGAAATACCCACAGAATATGAGAAAATCTTCACCAGTGACACATCTGACAAAGGTTTAACATCCAGAATATATACAGAACTCAAAAAACAAGAGAATCAAGAAAGGAAGTAACCCAATTAAAAGATGGGCTAAGGAGCTGAAGAACGCTTTCTCAAAAGAAGAAGTAAAGATGGCTAAAAAGCATCCTAAAAGATGTTCAACATTACTAATAATTAGGGATGTGCAAATTAAAACCACTTTTAGATTTCATCTTACCCCAGCCCGAATGGCTAAAATCAAGAGAACAAATGATACCAAATGTTGGAGAGGATGTGGGGAAAGGGAAACGCTCATTCACTGCTGGTGGGGCTGCGAACTTTTTCAACGCCTATGGAAAGCAGTGTGGAGAACTCTTAAAAAACTACAAATGAACCTACCATTTGACCCAGTTATACCACTCCTTGGCATATACCCAAAGAGCTCATCCTATTGCAGAGAACTTGTATATCCACATTTGTTGCTGCTCTTTTTACAGTAGGTAAGAGATGGAAGCAACCTAAGTGTCCCTCAATTGATGAGTGGATAATAAAAATGTGGTTCATATATACGATGGAGTTTTACTCAGCAGTAAAGAAAGATGAAATCACGAAATTATGGATGGAACTAGAAACTGTTATACTAAGTGAAGTAACACAGACTCAGAAAAAAAAATCGACATATGTTCTCTCCCCATATGCATATGTGCATCCTAGAACCAAATCCTGATAAGTATGTATCCAGACATAATTACAGGAACCAGGATAATGGAAAGGAACCAGGGAGGTAAAAGAAAAGAAGTAACCTGAAAGAGAAGAACAGTAGGAAACAGGAGTCAATAAGGGAGATATGGATAAAAATTTGGTTAGGGAGAAGGGTATACAAGGAACCTAGGGGATAAAGGGAAGAAGGAGCTCAAGAGAGGTAGGACCATAGGAGAAGGGTATTATTAAGGGAGAATGGGGAAAAATGGTGGCACCTTATGGGGGAAACCATGATGGAGAGGTTAGACAATGCAAGAGAGAAATAATGCCTAGCTAGTTTTAAAAGCCAGAGGGAATCATATTAGTCAAACACTACTGACAAATTATGCATACCAGATCAAGAAATATATGTCTAGGCAAGGTTTATCTGAGAACAATTGGTCTTTGCCCAAGACTTATATACTAGGCACACAGTAATTAAAAGTACCAGACTGGTAGAACTAACCATCTTGGATGTTTAACAGATGTACTTTGAAGCCTATACTAATTTGGTCAGAGGAAAAAGATAGTTTTTGCTCCTTGCCCTCCTAGGTCCACTAGTTCCAGGGGACTATGAGCATCTCTCAAAATGTCCTGTAACTGTGGTGAGTTGCCTGTCCTCTTGAGCAAGGAGGCTGTGGAGACCCCACGAGATGGACTTGAACCAGTGTCCAGTCTACAAGAGGAGGGTCAACACAGAGGAAACATTTCTTCCATGCTTCCAAGCGAAGCCAGCCATGTTCGAGCTGGACCTTTGACTTCACATAGGCAAAACTGGTAAAAGAAAGGAGCCAGGGGCTCCTCCCAAGCCCATGTGACCCCTGAGGAACAGATCCTCAAACGGCCTTAAGAGTAAAAATAAATTGGTTTATCTGGGTCAACTGTATGGCCTTAAACACCCAAAAGGAAGGTATAACCAAAGATTAAAGGAGCCAATATAACAATGCCAGATATGAGGTACCTTCTTTTGAGTTGTTGCCAGGGTGGCCAAAGGGACTCCAAGATAGTGACCCAGCATAGCCCTGGGAAAATGAACAGCAGACCCCAGTCTAATCTAAAGGAATATTGACAGCTGATTGCTGCTAGATGAGGAAGAGCTGACCTTCCTAAAACAAAGACCTCTAGATAGGCTGACTAGATTCACCAGAAGGGCAAGTATTGGGGAACGGCTGGAGGTGCTGACAACACAGCGGACAGTAGCAGGGATGACAAAGTATAAGGGCTCTAGTAGGGGGAGGGAGGCTATGGGAGGGTGCTACCTGGGATGTGGGTGTATAGATGAATAAGATGGTTTGGGATGTTCTCTGTGATAATACACACACACACACACACACACACACACACAAATCAACAAAATTTTAAAGATGAATTATATTTGAGGAGGAAGCATAAAAACTTACATCATGTTAATTAGTAGAGGTAATAAACAGTACCATTGAAATCTACCCGATGACTTTATAGACATACACAGGTGCCAAGGATCGGAGTGCGACTAATTATGACTAGTAATAATCAGATACATACAGATTAGAGATGTGTGTACCAACATCACAGTGTTATTAGCAAAAACAATGAGTCTTTTTGTAAGAAACAGTGTGTTTTAAAATGAAATGAAGATCTTTTTTAAAGGTTAAAAACTCATTCAATTTTATGTGTTACAGGGTCTATACTGAGTTCAATATTGTATAACTGTATTAATTCAACAGTGAAACTAAAAATTTTATAGTCACTTTTGAAAGAGATGCATCTTTGCTCTAGAAATTTATTGAGTATGTTAAAGCTGTAATGAAATACGTCTTCTAAAAAATAAAATATATATGTATATAAAAAGGAATTAAATTCATCATGTGACTTACAAGTACTCATGGCTAAAAAGTATAATATACTGTCCTTTATTTAAGGAATTTGCCTTTCATTTCAATACACACATATGAATTGATTTTGTGTGTCATGAGAGGTGTAAATGCAGGCAGGAATCAGACTTATGTGCACCTCACTGTTTAAGGGAATATATGTACTATCATCATTGTAATAATAGCTAGTGTTTATTGTCTGCTTATTACTGACAGGCTCTGCTCTAAGTACTTACATATATGGGTATATTTACTGCTATGACTTCTCTACATCATGGTTATTATCATGTCCATTTATAAATAAGAGAATAATCCCAGGTGTTTGCAGAGACCTGGAACTTCCCTAAGCACTGATAGCAATAAGGGGTTGAACCAGTATTTAAACTTAGGCAAATGGCTCAAAAGCCCATACTTTTAAATGTCATGTTAAAGAGATGCTGACCAAGCCAAATCTTGCAGGAGAATTATGAGCTAATTAAAGCTTGATGTATAAAACATGCCAGACAAATGTACCTTGGTGCAGAAAGTCATGATGGGTGCAGAAGCTTTCAGGGAGCAACTGAAGAATGGACTTGTGCTCATGGCAGTAGCTGTAGAAGCCCAGCATTTGGATAAGGGAAAATTGTGAAATCATTCTTGTTATTGGACCAGTTATAAAGTGGGAAAAAATGAAAGCTTCTTTGCATGCTTTTAGAAGCATCTTTTCTAAAACTATAAAATGACAATTAAAAAAATATTTTATATTATTTTTATGTTGTGTGTATGAGTGTTATGCCTGTATGTAAGTAAGTGCACCTGTGTCATGCAATGCCCTCAGAGGACAGAAGAGGCTGTCGGATCCCCTGGAACTGGAGTTATGGACAGTTGTTGCTGCCATGTGGTGTTGGGATTCGAACCCAGGTCTTCTGCAAGAACAGTCAGTGTTCTTAACCGTTGAATCGTCTCTCCAGCCCCTAAAATGACAAATTTTAAGTTGGTAGTTTAATGAACTATCACAAACACAGAAGAAGAGAGAAACATCTCTCAGTCTATTCTTATATAGGCATTATCCTTTTTCCTGTGACTGAAGGTTTTTACTCCCACAGGTGTTTTTGGCTAAACAGCCCCTAGAATTCTATATAAAGTTTTTTGCTTCATAGTTTTTCCTTAGGATAAATAACCCTTGAAATCTGAGGCCAATGGGTTAAATCACAGTCCATACAACTGTTTTTATCAACACTGAAGTATACCTTGATATCTCATGATTACCAATCAGTGTTTTATTTCTGCTCTGTCTTGTCACCTATCCTTACACAGAAAGCTAGAAAAAAAAATGTTTTAATTATATTAGAGAAAGCATTTCATAGTCATTTGCTTTGTTAAGATATATGTTCTTGCCAAGCATATGATGCATGGCACTCAGGAGGATCTCTGCAAGACCAAGGCCAGCCCAGTCTACATACTGAGTTCTAAGCCAGGGAGGCTACAGGGAGACCCTGGTCTCAAAAAATACAAGAAGACATATGCTCTTGAGGTGTGACTGTTTGGAGCATTTGAGGTTGTGCCTATGACCCTTTGGGAATTCAGCTCATTTTCCTAGTAGATCTTCCACAGATGTCCCCCAGTCTTCCCTCAGCACTCCCAAACTCTACAAATTTAGAAGATAGGGAAGTGGAGGGAAACTATACTGCACAGCGCTCACCTAACATGTAAGCACATGTGAGCATGTGTGGGACTCTGGGTACTATCCCTAACAATGCCAAGTAAATAAACAGAAAAATCAAATTCCGTACTCCACCAGTTCTTCTCTTGATTGGGAGTGAGGAGCTAGCATCTTCAACATCCAGAATCCTTTTCTTAAAAATAAGGAGAGTGCGTCACTCTGCTCAGAATCCTTAGGTAGCATCATTAATTCAGATTAAATACCAGAACTTGCCCTCAACCTAAAAGGCAGGTCTTTATTTGTCTTCATGTGTTTGTTTTTTTTCTTCATATATGGGAGTGGCAAGAACAGTGTTCACAGAGGTAGTCTCAGGAACCTCCAGAAAAGATATGTCTGTATTTCTTTTATTCCTTTCTCCTCCAGGTCATTCTTAGTGTTTTCTTATTGAGTCAAGAAATGAAACGGGTTGGGATCTGTAAAGATCGCTCAATGGTTAAGAGCACTGACTGCTCTTGCATAGTACCTGGGCTTAGCTCCCAGCACCCACATAGTATCTAACAACCATCCGTAACCCCAGTTCCAGGGGATCCAATGCCCTCTTTGGGCCTCTAAAGGTGTTGCATGCATGTGGTGCACTTACATACATGAGGCAAAACACTCATACACATAAAGTAAATAAATAGCCCTCAAATCAACTATTGGATAGAACACTGATTCTTTTTAAGCTAAAAAAAAGGTAACAGAGTGGCTCTAATTTATAATCTAGAATGAGAGATTATGTGTTTGAAATAATCCTTTTAAAAATTAGTATTCATTCTTTCTTTGAAAATTTTGTATACATAATGTATTTTAATCATATCCATCCCTCAGTCCCCTCCAGCTCTTCTCAGTCTCCTCCTCCTCATACTTTTCCCAACTTAATGTCTTCTTCTTTTGTTTCTTTATGATCTTCTTGAGTCTAGCATTACCTGTATATGCAAGGGTGTAGGAAGCTCCATTGGAACATGGACAACCCACCAGGGGTAAGCTGATTTTCCCTCCTCCAGTAACCATCAACTGCCAATAGCTCCTCAGCTAGGGTTGTGGCTTTGTGAACCTCTCCCACACTTATGCTAGAGTGTTGACTGGCTTCACCTTGTTCAACTCTTATGTAGGCATCCATAGCTGTTATGAGTTCATGACAGGCAGCCCTGTCATATCCAGAACACACTATTTCACAGCAGTCCTCCAAATCCTCTGACTCTTACAATCTTCTCAGCCCTATCTTCCATGGTATTCCTTAAGCCTTGGACAGAGGAATATAACACAGACGTGCATTTAGAGCTGGGCACTCTACAATCACCTCTTCTCTCACTTTGATCAGTTGTGGGGCTCTGCATTAATCTTTGAACTCTACAAGAAGCAGCTTCTCTGATGAGAAGTGATGCCACACTAATTTATGAATGTAAAGATAAATATTTAAAAGGCAGTTTGGTACCATATGTATTTGACAAAATAACAGTAATAAATTCTCCCCTAGAGCCTATGGCCTCCCTAGCCATTGGTTCTTGGCCAAGTTTACAGTACCATAAATGAGTTCCCACCTGTGGAGCTGGCCATAAATCCAATAAAAAACTATGGATTACCTTGTGACATTCATGCCTCTTTGTACCGATGGGCAATATCATTATAATTCTTCTCATAATAAAAGGGAGGCTAGGGAGATGGCTCAGTGTAGAAAGTTCAGATCACCTACATGCATGTAAATGTCAAGTGAGCATCATGTCCTGTCAGAAATTCCAGTGCTAGAAGGTGGAGTTGGGAATCCTGGAGCAAGCTGGTTCTGGGGCTGTATCTGTGAACTCTGGATTCACCTGAGATCCTGTGTGGTGGATTGAATGAGAATGTCCCCCATAGTCTCCAAGTATTTTGACATTTTTGTCCCCAGTTGGTGGTGCCGTTTTGGGCAGTCTTAGAAGGTGTGGCTATCTTGGAGGAAGCATGTCACTGAGGGCAGGCTTAGAGAGTTCTTAAGCCTTGCCAGATCTGGAGTTGCTCTCGCTTCCTGTGTTTGCTTAAAGATATAGAGCCTAGCTTCCACTCCTGCTCCAGCCACCTCTAGCTACCCTTCCTCCCCACTGTGACAGATTGTAATTCCCCTGGAACCATAAGCTCAAATAAACTCTTCCTTTCATAAGTTGCTTTGGTCAGTGTTTCTATCACAGCAACAGAAAAGTGACTAATAAACCCTGCCTCAGTGACTCAGGTGGAGAGTGTCCAGGAAGAATCCTGATATTAGCCTCAGGCCACCACACACAGGGGCACATGCATATGCACCCACACACATCTGTATGCCCACTCACATGGAAACATGCATACAGTGATGCATACACAGCACATACACATAAAAATGAAAAAAGGCGGATAAAAACTAAAAAGAAATTGTGACTGAAAGTTGGAAAATACCTAGAAGGACTCTGGTTCCCAGATTTTCCTGTGAGTATATGTTACATCATCTTGAATAGCGCAGCATTTTAACAACGATCTTGTATACTTAGGGTGAAATTTTCTATGAAAACAAGTAGAAATTGTTTATAAAAAAATAAAATAAAAAGTTCTTGTAGGTTTTAGCCGAGATGTATGCTGATGTATGCTGCCATGCTCACTGCCATACTACATAACGAGCCTTATATGCGCTCTTACCCCAGAGCACACAGAAACGCTTGTAAGTGGGGGCCTGATATTTAGACCTCTAAGTATGCAGTGTATAAATAGAGGACTCTTGGTATTTGGAGAAGCCCGCACAGCTTTCTTCACTGGGCCTCCTGAAGGATGTGCATCAGCAGCACAGGGCTTTGTAGGCCTGTTCTCTGCTACTGTTCGGGTTGGTTCCAGAGAGTGTGTTAAACAGTTTGGATGAAAACAGGGCCCTTTAAAGCCAATACAGCTGTGCTGGATTGAGTCACCACCAGGGAAAGGCATACAGTCTGTCCTTTATGTGATCTCACCCTTCCTCTCCTTGAACCGTGTTTACTCAGGTCCTTTCACCACCGTTCAGCTATTTGTCAAGAAAATTTTGCAGTGAATTTCTTTCCAAATGAAATAGAATTGCATTTTTGAACCCAAATAAATTGCCTCATAACCTTGTTTATTTAGCATGTGCATTGTGCCAGAAATATACACATCATTTTAAAATAAAAATAAAGACAAATCCTCCTTTATCATCTAGATCTCAAAACACATGTTTTCAATATCACTGTAAGAAATTTGTATTTTTATATTATGTATTAATAATATAAATGTACATTTTTGCAAAGAGAAGTATATGTAGTAAAATAAACCTATGGTTAAATTTGTTCCTTAAGTTTTCTCTACAGGAGACAGTTGCTAAGATTTGTGATACATTCCCTTCTTACATTCCTAATTGCTGCCACTTACGTTGCCACATGATACGATTCAATTTCCTTCTGGTCTGAAACAAAGAAGATCTAAGGAAGTGTCGTGTAGACCAGTTCAAACCACTCAGCTCTGTAGGTGTCTGGTATGTGTTGAAATTTTGGAATAGTGAAATTGGCAGCTTCTTTGCCCTTGTCAGCAAATGTGTGATCACATTTGTAAGTGTGTAAGCCATGGGGCTAAGAGACAGGTTTTCTCTTCTCACGGTCATATCTCCTACATGATTATGCTCTTAGAAGAAAAATTAGCAAACCATAGTCTTGACTTCTAGAATGTTAATAAAGAGGTCAAGATGCATACGTTTCTGGGAGTATTTAGAACATAGGAACTGCCTTTGTCTTCATTCAGCCAGTGTTTGCATCTCATGCAACCTGTGTGTACAAGCATTGCACATTACAGTAACACAAAGTGTCCCATGAAACTGTGATACACTTAGTATCCTTTACAGAAAGATTATCCTGATGCCTTTGTCTCTTTCTCTCTCTCCCCTCTTTTCCTTTCTCCTTCCATCTCCCATTCCTCCCCCCTTCCTCCCTTTCTTCCTTCCTCCCACTGTCCCTCTCTCCTATGCATATGCACATGTACTTAGATACATGTGGTCCTGAGCATAGACTCCTCAGCCCTGGCAAGATGAATTTCTTCTTGGTCTCTCTTTAAAACTTTTCTAACAGAAATAATCCCATCAAGAACATGTCTTCAAGGTTGAATGCTAAGTATTGATAGCTGGAAAGGGGTTGGAAATAATCACAATTACACCTTCCGGTTACTCTCCATGCCTTTTTGGCTTGGTGTGCTATGAATGTTTTTTTGTGATGAGAACACTGTCATCTCTTCCTTCAGACTGCCGGAATTTGCATCCTAGTTTTGCTACCACACAACTGTGAACAATTACTTGTACCCTCTTGTTCTCAATGGCCTCATCTGTGTAATTGTGTTGACAATCCTATACACGTCTCACATGTTAGTGCAAGGAGTAAGAAGCAGGTTAAACATAATTCAGAATTGAATTTGATTGCAAACTGCATTTGTTACAGTGTAGACTTTAGTTGTGCCATTGAGATTAGCAGAACCCGTGTTCAGCCAGTGCCTCTAGGCTGTGATACTGGCAGCGCCTCGACCTCTGAGGTAAGCCGTAGGTGCATATGAAATGCAGGTTCTGTGTGAGGTCTTCATTGGGGATTCTCTGTTTTCAGTTCCGTGTGGTGTGTATTTCCTTGTAATATTTGTTTTCAGAGGGTAATTTTTTTTTTTTTTTTTTTTTGCTACATAGTCTCACTTGGTAATTCAGGATGACCTTGAACTTGGGATCCTGTACCTCCAAATTGCTGAGATTACAGGCATGTGCCACTACACCTATTTAAACGTTCATGTAAACATCTCATTTGTTTTAAAGAATTAGGTAAAATTAAAGGCCAATTAAGTTATATCATTTGTTGATGCTATTTACTGAAACATACTTGAAAATTGCTCTGTGAGTTTTTGATAGGATTGTCTACACACTATAAAGTGTTAATTAATAAAACACAGAAAAAAAATTAACCAACTTAAAACATGAAGTTTCCCTGAGTCTTTATGTAGACTCTGAAACCAACCAAGATCCTTAAGAGTATCTGAGTAGAGCTATGGGCAGTCAGTGCTACTGAGAGGGAGAATCAGATTTTTCCAGGAAAGCTCCTCAATAGGTTATCCAGTCCCATGTGATCAGCCCTAGACACATGTACATATGAGCAACATGAAATGGACTCGTGTGTGTGTGTGTGTGTGTGTGTGTGTGTCTGTGATAATAATTAAAGAGGTCACCAGATTGAGAGAGAGGAGACATGGGAGGAGTTGGAGGAGGGATATGATGTAAATACGGTACTCATGTATGAAATTCTCAAAAAATAATTGCGTGTTTCTGGATTCTGTCTCAGCACTGTTGATGTGGGGATCATGAACTTGAAATGGTATATGGTATGAGATAACCTAACTCCAGCAACCTCACATTTTGAAGGAAAAAAAATGAAAGTATTATGTATATTCTTATACCAAAGTAGTAGTTTAGGCTTACAGAGAGAGAGAGAGAGGGTGAGGGAGGGAAGGAGAGAAGGACAGAGAGAGAAACATACACCCTGAAATATCACCTAATCGTGCAATCTTTATAGGAGCCCGAGCGTGCAGGTCTGGCCTCGCTGCCTTCATTACTTAACATCTTCCTGTTGCAAATGCCCTGGAAACCAGCACCTATACATATTTCTGTAGAGTAAGAGATGTTCACTTGGTCCTTGTATAATTTTTGCATCTTTTGCATATGCATTGTTCTCCCGCCATCCTCCCAGGGAGTTAAAATTTCCTTAAAAAAAAAAAAAAGATGTTACCTATGTCTTGATGCTCTTTATGTTATATTTATGATATACTTTCCTAGTA
Source organism: Nannospalax galili (assembly GCF_000622305.1). Taxonomy (NCBI): domain Eukaryota; kingdom Metazoa; phylum Chordata; class Mammalia; order Rodentia; family Spalacidae; genus Nannospalax; species Nannospalax galili. The sequence continues at coordinate 488,335 of NW_008336391.1, forward strand.
AGTTATCAGAATAGAATATAAGGGTGAATAGGTGGACCTGTGTAGTGGAGAGTGTTTCTAATATTGAAGAAGATATTTAGAAGTAATATGTGAGTGGAATACAAAATAAGAAAATAAGTCACAGACTGCAGGATTAGCTCAGTGGTAGAGCACTGGCTTAATATAAACAATCTCTAGCAACACACACACACACACACACACACACACACACACACACACGGGGGGGCGGCAACTGAAGTCATGAGAAAATAGAGAGTTCATTGAGACATGGGTAAGGAAGAAGAAGAGTACAAAAATAACTGCGCTTAATAAAGAGGCAAAGAGTTTTCCAGGATCACTCACAATAACATAGCCATTTGAATACCATCCAGAAATATAATAGTCATAATGAACTAGTGTGTGAGCACATGCATGCGAAATACAAAAAAGGAGGGTCACAAAGTCAGTTTGCTGATTGAGAATTGTAAGCACAAACACAGCTTTATGGTGGGGAAAGAGATCATTTGCTTATTTTGTGAACAAAATGAGTTTAACATACTTTGCCTAGGTTAATAGGATCCCTCCCAAATAAGAAAATATATAGGATAAAGAAAGGAAATAAAACATTAGTGATAAAAGTCTATTAGAATGTGCTTATACAAAGGATTTTAGTCAGTGTACAAAGTTTTGCCTTAAAATAGGCATCAGAACTTTCCTTTGTATTTTGTTGTTCAAGAGCTGATCTAATTCTTTAAATCTCTAAGTTTATTACTGAAAGAAATATAGGCTAGGTGGTGACTAAAAGAGCCCACCTGCTTTCCTCTACCTGCATGTTATGTCCCTATATACATTAAGAAAAAATGTCACATTGATGACTCTTTCCTACCTGTGGAAAAATTAAATGATGCCATTTAGAATGTATGGAGTTTAAGGGAGTACATGCAGCAGAAAGACGAACAATAATATAAATATTGAACAGAAGGAACAAAATACTAAATCCTTTAAATAGATCATGAGAAAGAAGGTTTTTATGAATGTGGAACAGCATGTAACATCTTTCTGTTCAAAATGGAAAAGCAGGAGAGCTTTTGCTCAGCTTCTAAAATAAGCATATGAAGAGTAGTAACACTGGGTTATATGTGATAAAACTCCATGTCACGAAGCACTGAGAAGAGGTAAATTAACTCAGAACCAAAAAAAAAAAAAAAAAGTGAAGCCAAAGTGCTTGTCTGGGGCTTAATAACTGAAAGCAAGCATCATTTAGCCTGCAGAATTCTAGCTAGGCTTTTGAATGAACTAACTAACACAATTACTGAAGAAGGTGGTGGTAGAAATGGGTGCATTGGAAAAATACTGAACAAAGAGATCCCATTATTTTTTGTTTCTATCCATTGCTGACCCAAAGCTTGTGGGAGACATAAAGGACAGGCCCTGGAAAATCTGCCTCAGTGAGGCTCTGGATTGCCAGGAAAAGAACAGCACCTTTGAATTTTGGGAGAGGGGATTTTAAGTAGAGAGATTTAGTTGAAAAGTGCTAAACTCTTCTCAAGAAAAACAGTTATGGCATAAATCAGAATCTACCTGTCCAATCAAAAGCCGATTGTCCACATTGATTTGCCTACAGTTTAAATTAATTCTCAGCGTAGACATCATTTGTGGTAATTAATGTTGAGCTGTTTGTTGGTAAATAACAAACCCTAAAATCTTACATCTTAACAAAATACTGTTGTTTCATGTGAAATTGGGCATGGTGGGCAGATTTGTTTGATCTTAGAGTTAGCTGTCTGGAGCCTGTGGCCTCTGAAGTCCTCATGGCAGGAGCTGGGGTGAAAGAGGGAACACAAATCTTTAGCTGTCTCAGTCTAGAGTGACACTCCCAGACCACTATTCATTGAAACGTGTTAGAGAGCACAGGATGGAATAGGCTGACATTAACTTCTCTGCAGCTCTGCAGATTGATGCCCTGGGTCTTACAGGATATTTCATGTTGTTCCTATGCCTCACCTGTGAGTTTTGTTGTTTATTGCATTGAACAATTGAAATTCATTTGAAATTCCAAAGCTAACACTAGTTACCAACACCGATTACATATTATGCAGTCTCAAGGTTATTCCACCACTGAACCTCTTCAAAGTAATTCACAGATCATTCCTTCTTAATGTTTATATTGATGGATATAATAGGACCAGCTAATCAAAGATTGGGCAATAAGGTATTGATTTATAATGAGCAGAATCCTGTGCTTTTTGTCACAAGTGTTTGATTTTTAGGACTTTCTTCTGTCTTTTGAGAACCACCCCCCATTTCCTTTTAAGCTCAAATATTTGCTGAGAACTCTTTTCTTCCTAATGGCAGCATTTGAGAATGTCTAATGTATGGTATAGATAAATAACTTCAAATTCATCTTTTTCTCAGTATTACTGGTAGTTGAATTTTGATGTTTACTGAAGAAATTTTATAAATTAATATGAATATGAAATGCTCTATAGAAAATTTCTTAGCATATTAATTGAAAGCAATTATCCAGGAATACTTTTTATATGGTTCAGATCTGCAGATACATCTCAGACATGTCTTGAAAGGAAATAATTCTTCTGATTTAAAAAATGTATTGAAAATATTCTTATTTGACTATAAGTTTTCATTTTAATCTACTCATACCAGTGGTTTGTCTCATTTTCTGTATCTAGATTCTGAGGCTATTAATCAGTGTTTTTAGATTCTGAGAACACTAATCAATTTTTCACTGGGTTTGGTTTCCTTATGTTTTGTTTTCTCTTTTCCCAGAGTACCCGAGTGGCCTTGGACCATCTGGAATCTGTGCCTGAGAAACTGAACCTACTAGAGGATTTCAAAGACTTCAGAGTGAGAAATAGTTGGCTTGTCTCTTTCATTATTTTTATGTGAATTAGAACACTTGACATCTTCCTGATGTGCAAGGAAACCTGTTGGATGGGAGGAAGGACTGAAAAACACTGAGGACTTTTAAGACTGCATCTTATCACAGTTCTCTTGACATTTGTCAAGACTGAAAATAAACACACTTTTGTGTTAGCGTAACATAGGAAAATAAAAATTCGTAACTTACTGCTATAAATTCACTTTTTTCTCCAAAGCTGTAATAATAAGTTAGAAAAACCTAAGAATTGAAGGGAGTGACACATGCCAGTGACAACCGAAAGCTAAGGTACTTTTTGTTCTGTGGATGTCATGGCTCACATACCCTTCTACTCTAGCATGGCAATCTATGAAGCATCTTATAGCTCATCTCCAAGGCCATTTGTTGATAAACTCTAACCACAGAGCACTTCATGATCAAGCCAGTTAATTTTATGTGTGGGTTTGCCTGCTGTAATTACTATAAAGCTTCTCACCGAGGATAGATGCAAAGCAGATTGCTCCATCACCCAGTCCCATTAGACCAGAGAACTCTTCACATACCTCCTTAGGGGTACAAATGTAGAGTACATCTTTGGCAGTTTATAATTGCAGTGTCAATTTATTACATACTAGATATAAATAAAAGGCCAAATCTAAAAGTGATGGTAGGGGTTCCCATTGTGAACATGTAACCTCTTATTTCACATCAAACTTAAAATTTAAATGAAACTATAACATATTTAGACTCTCTTTAAATATAGCTAATCTTTTGATGATACAGTTGAGTAGGAAGTATAACCAAGTAATAGCATGGATGTATTGGAAGCACTGACATGATGTGGATCTCAAAATACAAGTATTTTTAGTGATTCAGTAAGTAAATACTTTTTAGTATGATCCAAGAGTGAGTTGACACATCCTGAAGGCAAGACTATTGCCGGTAGGATAAACGAAATGTTCCTTGTGTACTTTATTAAAGTATTGTGTTTTTTCTCATGATTTGATTGTGTATTTATAGTTTAAATCCCATCAATTAGTTGCGACACCAGCATGTAGAGCTGTGTGATTTCCACTCACTTTCATGCAACCCAGTGTGGAGAACAGAGAAGGTTTTATCATCATCCTTCCTTTTTTTCCCTCTGTACTAATAGATGTCATCTAGATGAATGAAGGGATGGGTGAGAACTGTGGGAGACAGGTGGCACTTCCAGGGGAAACAAATTCCTCCCTTAGACCGTGATAAGCATATAAAGTTTAGCATGCAGTGACAACTCACTTGTTCCCCAGTGGTCCTCACTGAACAGAATGCTTCTAAAAGCAGCATCCTAAAGCCTCCTAATTATAAGTCTAGCTTATACATATACAAACTCCATTATGAGGATGCTTTTGTAGTGAATTTTTCTGGGGGAATATTTTTTTAAAGCTTAGAATTCCTTCTGATCCACTAAAAGTAAAACCTCTTGCCTGGAAAAGGGAAATCCTTGCTATTCTTAGTATCACATGTAGCACATACCACATACTGTGTAGCAAACAGTAACTACATCTATTCTGCTGTGCTTGGATTTTTTTTTTTTTTTGTAGTCTTCAGAAAGGACATCCTGTGGTTAAATTGTTTTCCCTATTTACAGAAGAGGAACCCGAGGCTTGGAGAATATAAATTAGTGGGAAGTGAGATCTAATTTGTCTGATTTTTCCCCATGACCTCTAACTTGAAGCCCATTCTATATATACTCCGAGGTTATCTATATAATTAAAAATAGCCCACTTAAGTCATTTTCATGAAAACAACCAGATATACCCTTAAATGAAAATATGGAAAGATTTTATATTAATAAAGTTTTATTCTAAAACTAAGCATACTGTGGACAAGAATTCAAAGACCTCTCTTCTTATCCAAGTTCAAGTTCATGCCCCAGATAACATCACTTAATATATCAGGGGTTATTTCCTTGTCCATAATTTGAGGGGCTTGGACACCAGTATCTCTGGTTCCTACTCGTGGTGCCATTACTAATATATATTGAAAATGTATTTCATGAGTCTATGTTTCAGTAGTACTGTAGTCTGTGACTATGCATACGAACTCCAGTCTATTTTGATGTTTGACTTTATTCTTATTTCATTCTGGCTGTTTCGTCCTCCCTTCTCTCCTCCTCTCTCTTTCTCTTCTTTGAACCTCATGTTTTGGGGAGAAGAAATGCTTAGGCTCTGTCATCCCATATTAAAGCATCACCTATTTAATAAACTGGGAAGAGATTGGTACTACATTCCAAACTAAATCTACCATAAATTGCCTAGCTCCGGCTAAACCATAACCATGTTAATGGGCTTTCTTTTACTTCTTTTTTCTTATAAAAATGAAAACTTGAAAATTGAATATACCTTGAACTGTCAATAAAACTCAAACTCTAACTGCCATCGACAAATTTTTTCCTACATACCAAAATCACTTGCTCCCATTCTCTGTGAAATTCTCCCTAAATCATTAATCTACATAATCAGCTGTAGTAGGTGTTAACTGTGTTCTTCTTCCTCCTGAAAATGAAGGAAAGGAAAAAGAAGAAAGGTCCTGGGCATTGTTGTTTCTTGATTTCTTTATTATTTGAGCTCTTGGTATTCATGAAGACTCATGAAATGTTACTAAGTTTATGTGATATAATACTTAGAAGAGAATATTGTTTAAGGATATTTGAAGTAAAGGGGCTTAGAATTCAAAGGTAACATTTTCATCTAACAAGGAGGATAGTTTGATCCTGAGTATACTTAAAGGATTTTTATACAACCACAAAAGTGGCATAATGCCGTTAATGGCTATCTTTGTCAGCTAGTTACTTAAACCTTTTTTCCTGTGAATGACCAGGTTCCACTCATTTCAAACTACCATGGACGGTAGTAATGCTAGCAATCTAAATGACTAATGTCACCCCCATTTTCTTTTATTTTATTGCATCTTATTTAAATTCCACTTTTTATTTATGTTGGTTTTCTAATTTATTTTTATTTTATGTGTATGAATATTTTGCCTGCATGTATATAACTGCAACTGTGCATGCAGTGCCCTCAGAGGTCAGAAGAAACTGTTGGATCCCCTGGAACTGGAGTTATGGACAATTGTTAACCACCATTCGGTTCTGGGAACCAAACCCAGGTCCTCTGCAAGAGCAGCCAGTGCTCTTAACCACTGAACCATCTCCCCAGCCCCACCCATTTTATTTTTGTGATCAAATACACAGTAAACACATTATTTTTTCCTTAACTGCCTGTTTTTTCCTGTATGTATCAGTCTAAATGCCTACAGTTAATTTATTGTCCATATATTGGTATTTCCTTATTCTGATTTCAAGCACTAGTTTTTCTTTCATCCACCAGTTGAGATTCTTTATTGCTTTTCCAGGATTCCTGCAGTTCATCTGAGAAAACTGATGGCAGATATTCCAAATACAGACTTCACAGAGAGTCTCATCAACAGCGTCGAGATGACACCAAGTACAGGATCAAAACCTTTAAAGTAATAACTTTTATATAATTTTTTTAGTCTTGAAGCATTAACCATATTTAAGCCTATAACTTTTTAATGTGTATTTCTTATTGAATTTTTGTGCATTTCATTCAAAACATCTTAATCATCTTTATACCCTGTCCCCCAGCCACACTCGCCCATAGCACCCCCTATCACATTTCATGCATTCTTTCATATATGTTAAGGCCTCTCAAGTCAAATTAGTGTACCCAGATGTCCCTCAATGCAAGTTCACCCACTGGATTCTAGTCAGCCTTCCTAGAGTCTCTCCCTTAAAGATCAACACTTCCTCATCTGGCAGTAGTCAGTTACCAGTAGTTCTTTGGCTAAGGCTGGGGACTGCTGCCCATTTCCACAGTTCTGTGCTGGGATTTTGTCTGCATGAGTTTGCATGGGTCTTGTGCATGCTAACAGCATTGCTGTAAGTTCATATGAGCAAGGTCCCAGGAGCCTGTAAGACTGTTTCCATATGGTCATGTACCTCTTCCCCTGGCTTTTACAGTCTTTTCACCCCCTCTTCTGCACTGGTCTCTGAGCCCTGGGTAGGTGAAGTTTAATGTAAGAGTACTATTTGAGGACCCACACTCTTCAGACTCTTATTCTCTATGCTTTGTCCATCTGTGGCCTTTTGTGTTAATTGCCCTGTTTCCTGAGAGAGCTTCATTGATGAGAGTTGAGGGATACACTCGTATTTTCTCTACCCCTTGTTCCACTATGTTCCACGAGTCTTAGATGTAGAGGTTCCATTATAGATGTGTCACTTAGGGTTTGGGATCTCACATATACTTATTCTCTGAGTGCGACCAGTTGTGAAACGTTTCCATGTGTTGCAAGAGAAGTTTCTTTGATGACTGGTGACTGGCACACTTGCCTGTAAATATAAGGATCCATATTTAGCATATAGTAAGAAATTACATTTGTTGAGGGATATGACAGCCTTGGGGTTTTTTCTAAGATCTATGACCTCTCCAGCCATGTGTATTTGGCTGTGTTTACAGTACCACACATGAGTTCCCTCCCACCAAGTGGGCTTAAAGTTCAATTAGGTAGCTGTTGATTACCCTCAAGATAAAAGTGCCACTACTGTACCCATATAGTTTGCTGTGCCAGTGATTTTTCTCCCTTAACAGCTTATATAGTGTCCTCTACAATTATGAGAGCTAGCCTCAAGGAGGAGGCTTCCAGGTCATCCAGCTTCATTGTTCCATGTCCTGTGTCTGAAGTATGTTGTTTCTTCAGCAATAGGGTCTTACCTTCAAATTCTGGGAGGCAATCAAGTGCTGTGACAATAACCTGTGTAACTTTTTAAGCATCCAAGGCAGTATTTGTGTCAGGGTTCTTGGGGAAAAAAAGATTGCCCTTGATATGTGAGGTAGCTTTTCAATTCAGTAAGCATATCCAAAGAGTGTGCTTATAACTTTTTAATGCTAAAGTCCATGATGTTGTTATTGTAGTATGTTGTCTGTTTAGGAAAACCCCTGGTTAAACTTGGTTTATCAAATAGTGTAGATGGTTGCCCTCCTCCAGGTATAAGACAAGCTGTTCAGAGTACTGATTTCTCCTTGAGTGCCAGTAGCCCCCAGAACTTTTTTTAAACTATAGACTTCATATTTCTAGTTATTCTACTGTGTGGATGAGCTCCATGCTAATATTTCTGATTTATAAACACGGAACCAACACAAAGAGCCTGAGGAGATTTGACCATATTTTCAGAAATTGTGCCATTCCTTAAATCTATCCAGTATCTTTTGGGAGCAGACAAACAGACCCATTTGGCTGTAAATGATTTTAGCCCAGAGCCAAGTTTCTAAGCCTGAATATTGTGATGTTCAGGCCAGATAGTTTGTTGTGGAGGCTATATTATGCATCACATGATGTTTTACAGCATCCTTAAAGTTATTCACTCTAGTATCCTCCTTGAGGTTAGTAGCATACCAAACTGTGATGTCAAAAAGTATCTCCAGCCATTAGCAGATATCCTCCACAGGGCAAAATTACCACCCCTAACACCTAAACACGTACACTGAAAATATTGACCATGGTGGATCCTTACAATTGGGGCAAAAAAAAAAGGCAGTTTGTCTGACTTTCTTTGTATCATACAAATTTTAATATTTATAAATATTCATTACTGTCTATGTATTCACTTGCTGCAGCCAAATATAATTATCTTGCTTAAAATGAATACTATAGTTGCTTCATCTGGAATAAAGATTAACATAGTTGTACCCCATTGTTGATGTCTTCACCATAAAGAGGCCTTTCATGATTCTTTACCTTTTCACCTTTGAATATTTGGATTGTTGACTACACTGGTCACCTGTCTTATGGCCATTTTAAAACTAAGTAGAAATAGTTAAGGCACTAAGAACTAATGGTAAATGTTAGTTATTGAGTGTATATAAGAATTAAGTTTTGTAATTACTGCATGCTTTGTATGCATCACACTTGATCCTCATAGCCACCTATCAGCCCTGACACTATCTTTCTTCATCTACTACTGAAGAAAGTATGTTGAATTGCTATCTAAACCTAAATTTACCTGACTGCAATATTCTCTTCTTGACCATTGTTTTATTAGTAATTTTGACTTCATACCCCTCAAATCTTGTAGAAGTCACAGAATGTAGGACTATATTTAAATGTGTTATGTTTTCTCCAAAGTTACATAAATACAATTCATGCTCTATTATTAGTTCAACAGAGGTATAGATGCAAAGGAAACACAACATTATTTCCCAATACAGCTAGGTTTGGTGTCAGGTGAATCAGTGCTATCTAGTGGCACTTAAACTGCTATAAATCAATGCAATTTCCATAACAGCATATGGCAAAGGTATGAATGTTTAACATGTTCAGCAAGTAATCTCATTGAAGTTCTGTTTAAAATTGTAGTTGCAGCTGAAGATAAAATCAGGCCTGGTTTATAAGAGAGGTTAAAACTTGGAAAAATGAGAAAGCATGTTTGAGAATTTTGAAAGCATATTTTATAACAGCCCTGTTCCTGCATTGATGCTCCATAGACATTTTTACATTTGTATCTATAAATATATAGATGATCATCAAATTCAGCACATGCCTATTCTGAAATAATGCAGTAATCCAACAAAGTAATTGGTGAGACTGTCATATTATCTGTAATCATTGCAGACAAAATGTGAGAACACATTTTGCCAATTGCAGACGCCAGCAGTCATTTTTGTAAATAAGTTATTTAAATAGACAGAGAGGTGGTCGCTTCTAAAAAGCGTGTGCTGAGATGCACATTTGAGTGGATCATTTCTTGGCTCTGCAGATAACCAGATGAACTGTATCTGGTTGGTCATTGACATTACAAACGAGCAATTGGAGCTTTTCTATGAAGAGAGAAAGGGCCCCATTTGTAACAGCATCAGTGTTGTAAGACATCACTTCAGCACCTTATGAAATGTTCCCTTATCCTGCTAGGACTGAGCTCATAGAGTTCAGGGGTTCTGCTGAAAACATCACATTGTTCTGGGAAATCAGTCTAGGATTCAGTTTAATATAATAAGAGTTGAGGTACCATATTGCAAGACACTGAAGTTCCCTTGGGGTTGGAGTGGAAGGCAGACCTGTAAAGATGCAGAAAGTGGGGTCTTTAAGAAGATAGTTACTTCACCATCACTCTAACAGATTGTTTTTCCAGAACTGCCAGAGAACAGAGGTCAGCAAGCTGCAGCAGCCCAAATCTGTCTGCTGATTTCTTTCATAAATAAAGTTTTATTGGAATTTAGCTGCACTCATTTATCACTTATTATTATCTATAGCTTATTCTATACTTAACTGTAGGACCCAGTAATTCAGTGGAAACTATATGGCCCGTAAATTCTAAAATATTCACCATTTAACCTGTATAAAATCTGCCCACCTCTGACCTAGAGAAATGAAAAATGACCAGTCTAGTCTTTCTTCCCTTACGCATTCTATGAATTCTTTTTTTTTTTCATCGCTCAAGTAAATACTGGTCAAGCTCTCTGGAAAGACATAATACTTATTCATTCATTTCAAATGTTCACTGAATGCCATCTCTGTACCTGGAAGGTTTTTAGGTATAAAGGCTCATGTTAGTGAGCCTTTGGGCAGTGGCTCTTCTAATTAGAGTTTATTCACATTTGTTATCTGAATACTTGTTGGAGAATATTCAGGTTGGTTATTTTTCTGACCACAACAGCCAATGAACATTTATTTGGTTTTCACTAATAGATACAAACCACTACTGTACTAAGGGTTCAAAAGATGGGTATACTAAGAAAAACCGTACCCAGCCATTAGCAATTGAAAGCCTTCTTCCAAACAAAGGTAGTACAAAGGAAAAGGGATAATTGCAGTAAAGGCAGTTCCAGTCCTCCTCACTGGGGGTTCAGGATGAAGGAAGACGATGGAACAAGTCTTTAGAAGAGGCTGAAAAGGTACAGGGAAGCATTTTGTCAGTGTCTTAAGTGTGTGGAGCTCTGTATTGCTGCTGACAAATAACCGTTGGAATGGCAGAAGCATATCAGCATCTGGCTTCTCATGTGTTGCTGTCATGTAAGAAAACAGTGCAGTGTCTCTCATGACCACACTTCTGGTAGCGAGAAGCATGAGCAGGAAGTAGGCAAGCCATGTTCTCTTTCAGTCCAAGGCTAGAGCTTCTCCTGATATTTACTTCTGTGACAATCAGCAGGACAAAATCAATTTCTAGAAACCTGTCAAGGTTTTGGGCAGCTCAACATGCACAATTTTAAGAGCATGATATAGTATAAAAATAAGATAAAACAATATTACACTCAGCTGACCAAGCTAATTGAACAAAGCCTGATCTAAAAGTTTATATTTAGAATTCAACTCAAAGCTGAGTCTAGCACATTCTCCCTGACTCCATAGACAACAGAAGCATTTTATGGCCTCTTTTCCATCGGCCTAATTGAGTTTCTGTAGGAAATGTAGTCTTCCTTGCTGTCCCAGCTGTTTCAAATAGAACAGAATGTCCACAGTCAGCCAGTAACACAACACTGCTAACCTGAATCCACAGAGGAGCATGGTTTTGTCCAAGAAATTCCCATTTGTTACCTTTATCCATACTAAATATATAGTTTTAATTAACACTGGAATTTTTTGGTAAAGTCACAGAAGGCATATTTTCCCCCATTCTTCCTCCATCTGAAAGGAAAATCATGATTTTAACTTGTACTTGAAGAGCTGGTACGCAGCAGCTATTTGAAGAGGCAGATGTTTTACAGGATTACAGGAACTAGGTGAAGAAGTGTTGACAGTGCCTTTCAGCAGTCTTTAGGAAGGTAGTTTTTCCAAAGCCCTTTGTCGTGTTTGTTCAGTGTAAGCATGTGTGTGATATAAATCTCTGGTTGGCTCCTGGAAGTCACTTCTCCCTTGTTGAATCTTTCTGTAATTTGTTTATGCCTTGCTCATTGCAATTAATGGCTTTTAGCACTTTTTCTCCCAAGTCAGCTATTTCTGACTTAAATCTGCAGCACTAGCTTCTAAAATATGATGTGCATAACTCTTAGTGCAATTCAGGATTGTAGGTGATGCAGAAACGTTTTACTTTTAATACTCTAAAATACACCACCGTGTATTAGTCGTGTCATTTTACAGACAGTGCCTGAGAATGGTGGAAGCAACCATCGGAGACTTTGAGGGACTGTTGACCCTCCAGTAGCCCAATGATGTCCAGAGCCGTCTTCCTCCATGCTTTGATGAGAAAATATATGTAAATTGCTATGCAAATACATCACCATGCTTCCTTCAATCCCAACTAATTTATCGCCCTTTAGAAATTCTTATGTAGAGTGCAAGGTAAAAATTTAAGAACATATAGAAAACAGTAGTGTACCTTGAAGTGAATGTGGAAGCTTAAGACATGTTCCTTTGTGGTATGGGCTGGCATTGGAGAACAGACACTGTCTGACTCATATCTGACTCCAGAATAAGCAGCAAAGAAACATCATGAATTGGTGATTTTAAAAAATGAAATACCTTTCTAGCTTCAGCCATTGTGGAAGTCTAATTAAAATCTAATTGCTAATTTTCCAATAATGTTTAAGTGACACAACTTCATAGGGCAATCAGATTAGGCTGAAATAGGAATAGTTTTATTTCTTTGAAGTCATCAAAACTTAACATGCTGCCATGTTTATCTACTTGATTTCATCTTGCTCTTTAAAAGTTAAAAGATTTTTTAAAATCCCAATCAAAAGACAGGCGTGGTGGTGCACACCTTTAATCCCAGCTCTCCAGGAGCAGAGGTAGGTAGATCTCTGTGAGATCAAGTCCAGTCCAGTCCACATAACAAGTTCCAGACCAGCTGGGGCTACAAACAGACCCCATAAAAAACAAAACAAAACAAATCCCAATTGAACTGATTTTTTTCTTTGTTATATATTCTAAAACAACTATGAATCCAAAGAGATTACTTAGTTTAGCATATTAATTTTTTTAACCTGTGCTGTCCCACTCTGCATAGCCTAGTTTCCTTAACTAGAAATACAAAATTTTATACAGCTAAGTATTGAGAAGGAAAGATAGTTTGTACACATATTCTGTGCAGCTTGGTTAGAATGATCGTTAGTGGTGAGAGATATTGGAGGTGAACTGGTCAACCTCTTAATTTTTACATGAAGAAAGCAAGTATAGCTGTACATGGTGTAATCCCAGCACTCCAGAGGTTTCTAAGTTCAAGACAGGAGGATTCTAAGCTCAAGGCAGCCTGGGCTAGTACCTGTCTCAAGAAACAAAAGGAAGAAGAAAAAATGGAGAATGAAAGAAGAAACTGTAGCTTTAAGAATAGCTCAGCAGTTACAAGCACTAGCTGCTGTTGAAGAGGACCCAGGTTCAAATCCCAGCACACACATGGCGGCTAACAACTGTCCATAACTCTAGTTCCAGGGGATCTGATGCCCTCTTCTGTCCTCCATGATCATTGCACAACACAGGTGCACCTATATGCATGCAGGCAGTACACTCACACACATAAAATAATAAATATATTTTATTGAGCTTTTAAAATTTCATACAATATCTCCCACTCACATCCAGACCCCCCCCATGCCTCCCACTCCCCCAAACCCTACACACTCTGCCATACATGCTGAGTCCTATTCATTCAGGTGTTTGTACCCAAATGTCCTTCAGTGCAAATGCATCCACTGGAGTCTAGTCAGCCCCTCCAGTGGTCATATGCAAGTCACGCTCACCCTCCCTCAGTGGCAACTAGCCTCATAAAGTTCTTGATCTAGTGCTGACCCTAAAGATTGTAAGAGCCAGGGCTGATTCATGAACGTATGACATGGAGGTTTCCAGACCAATGGAGGCTTTCTCTTGTGAGCCTGTGGCAGCGGTGACATCCAATGCAGGACCCATGTCAGCTCAATCAAACACGTGCCCAAAAGGGAGGTGAAAAATAAATATTATTTTAAAGGTAGAATAAGGATCTCCATGTCCCAACTGCCACAGCAAGTCTTGATGCAGATGACACTGAGATAAATGGAGGAGGATTTGGGCTGGATAGATGAAACGATTGGCACATGAAGGGAATAAAAGCCTCACCTGGGCAATTAAAATCTAAAATGATGGGGATAAAAATTGAAATATGCAGGGCAAACTTTAAATGAAACTGTCTAATTCAAACTTTCCAATAGTAACGAAGTTTACTGAGGATGAATGTAAGCTTTCTGGAACAGTTGGAGTACTGGAGATTCATAATAGACTAGAAATCAAGAGGGTATGCATTATTTGACAGGAGACAAATTTAGGGAAACATTCCTACCATACTTTTTTTTTTCCTTCAGGAAAGGGTTTGAAAAATTAAAATTTAAAAATTAAATATATCAAGTCTCTTATAAATTTTGAACTTACAGTATTCCTGAGAGAAAAATACTTGGTGTGCATCATTAAATATTAATCATTGGATATCAACTTAGCAAAGAAATTTAGTCAAGTTGGAAGGTCTTTTAAGAAACCAGTTAAAATGTGGGTGATGAAAGTAGTGGATGAAGCCCAGGGAAAATACCAGGAAGTGCATGTTCTCTTGTCAGAGAATTTTTGCAGAGAATTCTGGCTAACCAGGTTATTCAGACTTAAAATAGGGCTTTGTTTTAAATATATAAAAATTTTTCAAAAGCAAAGTCTGAGATTATTAACATTGCAAAGTCTTCCTTTTTAATAAATATTTTCTTAATATTAAAGATATATATGAACTGGGAAAAAAGCTTTTTTTCGTATTTGACATGTTTGTTTATTCAAAGGAAGTATAAAATAATTTCTTTCATAATTTAACAAGTTACTTTAGATTTCTGTTTCACAGTAATGTGGAAGATTCTGAAAATTTTCTTAAAGATTATCTTATTTTTAATTATGTGTATGTGTCCATATGTATGTATGTGCACCTGTGTACAGGTGCCCATGGAGCCCAGAAGAGGGCATTGGAGCCTCTGTAGCTGGAGTTACAAGCATTGCGAACCAGCTGATTGTGGGTGCTGGGAACCAAACTCCCGTCTCTGGTAATGCAGTATATGCCCTTCATCACTAAGCCATCTCTCCAGGTCCCTCTCACAGTTTTTTTTTTTTTTTTTTTACAATATAAAATGTTAGAACTCAAAGATATAGTTAAATCTCCACATTTCTTATACGAAAAGAAATGTAGATACTTAAATCATTAAGAAACCGTGTGAAGGGAAGGAATAAATTCTAACAGAGTATGAAACATACAGAACAAAAAGTACTAACAAAACTTTTATGGTTTTGTTAGTTCTTTATGAACAGTAGACCTGTAATTAGAAACACCTGGATTTCCTTCAGTCTTTGATACAGTTGCAAAAGCATCATTGAAGACATGTGAGACTAGAACATCATCAGTGAGACGTGTGAGACTAGAACAGCATCAGCGAGACGTGTGAGACTAGAACATCATCAGTGAGACGTGTGAGACTAGAACAGCATCAGTGAGACGTGTGAGACTAGAACATCATCGATGAGACGTGTGAGACTAGAACATCATCAGTGAGACGTGTGAGACTAGAACATCATCAATGAGACGTGTGAGACTAGAACAGCATCAGTGAGACGTGTGAGACTAGAACAGCATCAGTGAGACATAGGAGACTAGAACATCAGTGAAGACATGTGAGACTAGAACAGCATCAGTGAGATGTGAGACTAGAACAGCATCAGTGAGACATGTAAGTCTAGAGCAGCACACCAGCCACTAACTGACATTTCCCACAGTCCCCAGGAGCAGCTAATTATGCAGATTTCTCAAGTACACATTGAATATTCTCCAAAATAGTCTATATTCTGGGCATTAAATTTAAAGAAAAACCTTAAGATGATTGAAATGATAAAATTACCCACAATGGAATAAAACCAGAAATCAACAACAGAAAAATTTTTAAATATTTAGAAATTTAGCAACATGCTTCTAAATAATCCAAGGATGAGTCAAAGAAGCAATCCTAAGGAAATTACAAATATTTAGCTATATTAAAATAAAAACAATTTATCAAAATTTGTGAGATCAATTGAAAGATGTATTGAAAAAAATTGCAACACTAAATGTGTACACTTCCAAAGAAGAAAGGTGGCCAGTCAGATAGAAAATGCCATTAGAAGACACTAGGGAACAAGAGTAAGTTAAAGCCAACGTTTGCAACAGCCAAGAAAAAATAAAGATAGGAGCTGAGAGTAATAGAGTAAAAAGCAGATAAATGGTTAAACCAGCAGTGCTCTTTAGAAATACTGATTAAATTTTAAAAGTTCTAGCCATATTGGAGGGGAGAGAGACACACACACAGAGAGAGAGAGAGAGAGAGAGAGAGAGAGAGAAGAGAGAGAGAGAGAGAAAGAGATATTGAACCAGTATTAAAAATGAAAGTGATATTACTAGGTCTCTCACTGATCTTAGGGACTATATGAACAACTGAACATGCATGTATATATGTATATGTAAGATATATATATATACACACACACACACACACACATACACAGAGGGAGGGGTAAGGGGATATATATATGAAGAACCTTAAAGTATGTCATCCAATAATTTCACTTCTAGGAGTTTATGTTAAATAAAATTAAAATATGAACAAGCATTTTTGTACCAACAGGTCTGTCTGTCAAAAGGATTGTTTATAATTGAAATAAAAACTTCAATGAATCTTATTTGTGACAATAGAATATTAGCAAGTTAAACTATGATGTAAACATAGTGATGTTAGAGAAAATGTTCTCATATATAATGCTACTAGAAAAAGTAGGAGGTTGCTGGAGATGTAAATCAGTGGTAGAGCCTGTGTTTATGATTTGAGATGATTTAAGTTCTGTCTCCAGCATAGACAGAGGGAGGAAAGCGGGAGAGTCCGTGTCAGCTCACTTTAAACTGATGGTTGGAATACATGAGACACAGTGTGTACCCTTTTCTTCCCAGAGATCTTACCATAATTCTAGTTTCTAATGAATCCCCATAATTAATGACAACTAAATTTTTTTTGGTTTAAAACCTCAGTATCTTCATCTTAAAGAAACTTGAACTCCCTTATGGTACATGAGAGCCAAGATTTTGACCCTTCTGAGGATATTATCCATGCTTTTCACCTAGAATTTATTTTCTTCCTACAGATATGTATACGCTTTTTCTTTTGGGCCTTTTTTTTTTTACATTTATGTACAGTGTATTTGACAAAAATAAACAAATAGTGAAGTTAGTACAAAGAACAATTAATTCACCAGGTAGGCATATCACATGAGGCCTTACTACAGCAGGACACATTCTTGGGCCACCTCACCCACAGGTGTTTCATGGGGTGTTTTTGACAGTGTTCTTGATCTCTCCCTTCTTTTTTTGATGATGATCCCACCTCAACACTTGTACCTTCCACACACAGTCAAAAATAATATTCAAAACAATCTACTTTGTCATCCCTCTCTTTTTTTATTGGTATCCAATTATGTTTAAGAAATAAAATCTTGGACCACTTAGCTGGCTTGGCAGGTGGAGGCATTTGTTTGGTGTGATGACCTGCGTGTGATCTCCATATCCCACAAGGTACAAGGAGAGAACAACTCTAAAGCTGTCCTCTGATAGCCACACACATACAGCACACACACTTGCACCTGCACACACGCGCGTGCGCACAAACACACACAATTAATTTAAAAAAAATGAATAACATCTCAAATCCTATATATGGCCTCTGCCCACCTCTGGACCTCACTGTAAACAGTTCTCAAAATCTTAGGGTCCTGAAAGCCTGAGGCCCTCTCCTTTCCCTTAAAACACATTAAGCCTCTCTCACCTCAATCTGCAACTTCACTCCATCCTCCCTCCTTCCACTCATAAATTTTCACAGGCTGAATTAGTTGATCTGCAATCTAATAGTACTGTAAGTATCACCTTCAAGGGGTTTCTTCTTGGACCTAAATTTTTCCTTTCTATTATGTACTGTTCTTATAGTGCTTATCATGGTTTCAATTATATCATGATTCATGGAGTTTGTTTAATGCCTTTCTGCCCTGGAAGCCTGAAAGTTTCCTGACCATTTGACCCAGTATCTTGCTCATTCTTGACCCAGCACAAAGTTCATCCCTATGAAGTATAGCTGAATGGGTGAGGGAAGGAAAGTAAAATATACAGTAGAAGGTTAGAGAAGAATCATGAAAAATTACAGTTTCACCATTAAAGTATATCAATGTGCCTATTTTAATCTATTAAAAT
>NW_008336391.1:506473-514567 GCF_000622305.1 Nannospalax galili
TCAGCTATGATTTGGGGAGAAGGACACATTTATACAACATATGAAGAGAGAGGTCTTTTATATATTCATTTTTGTTTATATATTAAATATTTGTTGGGTAGCTAAGAATATTACTGTAATCATTATGGAAAGTAGTCTAGTTAAATGGATTTTAAAACATCAGATTGTTTTTGTTGACCCAGTATTTCCACCTAAGAATTTGTCATAAGCAATAGCTAAATATGGAAAAGGGTACATATTTATGGTAGTTCTCACGGTGTTATTTATGGGAGTAAAACCCTGGAAACCACCTGAATGCCAAGTAAAATAGTAGATGAGAATTGTAGTCTGTCCACTAGATAGTACAGGATGACCCTTGAGCATGCTCTACTCTATCCAGTAGATAGTACAGGGTGACCCTTGCTCATAGTCTACTCTATCCAGTAGATAATACAGGGTGACCCTTGAGTATAATCTAGTCTATCTAATAGATAGTGCAGGGTGACCCTTGAGTATAATCTAGTCTATCCAGTAGATAGTACAGGGTGACCCTTGAGTATAATCTAGTCTATCCAGTAGATAGTACAGGGTGACCCTTGCTCATAGTCTAGTCTATCCAGTAGATAGTACAGGGTGACCCTTGAGTATAGTATAGTCTATCCGGTAAATAGTACAGTGTGGCCCTTGAGTATAGTCTTGTCTATCCAGTACATAGTACAGGCACAGAGTGACCCTTAAGCATACTCTAGTCTATCCAGTACATAGTACAGGGTGACCCTTGAGCATAGTCTATTCAGTACATCATACAGGTACAGGGTGATCCTTGAGTATAGTCTAGTCTATCCCGTAGATAGTACAGGATGACCTTTGAGTTGACGGTTAAGATAGTAGTGACTGCAAAATGTTTATAAAATGAATGTAAATAGCACAAAGTTTTATAACTATGTTTGCTAATCCTATTTACATGTGAGAAAAAAGA
Source organism: Nannospalax galili (assembly GCF_000622305.1). NCBI lineage: Eukaryota > Metazoa > Chordata > Mammalia > Rodentia > Spalacidae > Nannospalax > Nannospalax galili. Next base: position 507,432 of record NW_008336391.1, read on the forward strand.
CTGGAAAGAAATATCTCATGCCACATAGCAATGAGTGATTTCTTTCCTTTTTAATAACTTTTCTCTAACACGTGTATTTTATCTTTTACAATGATTGTTATCATTATACTGTGTGTGTATAAAGTAGCTTGCACATTAAGATCCAGTCTTGAGGTCAGCACATTTACCTGACTCCCACTCCTCACATTCCTTGCTTTCTCTCTCAGGATGACAGGCCCTTTTCTGAAGGTTCCCATGCTCATCATGGCTTAGATCACTCAGCGTCTTGGCAGGAACATGGTCACTTCCTGTCTAGTCCACGATTTTCACACTTTAACTGTAAGTAATAAAGTCTTCTATCAGTTCCTAAATTGGATTTAAAAAATGCGACTCATGGAGAAGTGAAAGTTTAAGGCCAATACATGATAGTGATATTCATGCTAAAACTTGAGAAACTTTTCATTATAAATAATAGAAATAGACCTCCAAGAACATTTATGACATTACCCAATGTACTAAAAAACAGGGATTTTTATCTTTAGACCTTAAATCACCATAGGTAAAGGAAGTTATTTTATAATAAAATCTAGATCATCAAAAAGGGAAGTTTTTTTGCATACAAATGATCAGAAATATAAAAGTTGTACAAAGAGTAAGAATGCAATTCTGGATGCCCATTAGATTTCACTCTGCTCATCTGAGTGTGAGTGAAATGTCGCCCTCCACATGAAGAAGGCTGAGGATCCCAGCCTCCACCAGCCCAGGACTCCATTGCCACCATGGATTTCCTCCCTTGCTCTGTGCTGCTTTGTCTTCAGAGTTGGCCTTATATTCAGTACTCTAAATAAAGCATCGAGCCCTACGATTTTAAAGGTGATTTCATCACATGCTCCAGATTTTTTTAACTTTAAAATAATTTTATTGAGAATTTCATACATGCATATAGGGTGTTTTGATCAAATCCATGCCCACTTCCTCCCCTCCAACTCCTTCCATATCACCCCATCACTTTTTTTCTAACAACTTCATGTACTCTTTCCTTCTTTCCCTCTTTCTTTCTTTCTTTCTTTCTTTCTTTCTTTCTTTCTTTCTTTCTTTCGTCTTTCTTCTCTTTCTCTCTCTCTCTCTTTCTTTCTTTCTTTCTTTTTTTCTTTCTTTCTTTCTGTCTGTCTTTCTTCTCTTTCTCTCTTTCTTTCTTTCTTTCTTTCTTTTTCTCTTTCTCTCTCTTTTTCTTTCTTTCTTCTTTCTAGCTTTTTGCTCCTCCAACATACCCCCCTCTGAAGAGGTAACCGTAAAATCTTTTAAGGATTAGATACAAGCTCCCAAATACTTTTGACATTTTTGGCCTTTGGAACAGAGTGTGTTGCTAAGAGTCCCAAGATATTTTGACTTTTAGCCAAGAAACTGACTACTTTTCTTTGGGGTCTTTTTAGCCTAACTGTCTAGCCAATTCCTACCTTAGATTTTTAAAAAAATTTTCTCAGAATAGTAAGATTTTAAAGGTGGTTTCACATGCTACAGATGTTTTAAAAAATCTTTCTCATAATAGTAAGTATATATTTTAGTAATTTGAGTGGCTTTTGATTTACTAAGATTTTCCCTCCATCAGAGACTGAGCTCAATACAAACAGGAGCAATGCACATTGTGTGCACTACTGTTTCCTTTGCTCCACATAGTACTTGGCACATATAAAAAAAACCAATTAATATTCAATTAAATTAGGTGAATGAATATACAAGTTCTTTTTCTAAAGTCTACTTTTATCTAAGCTATTGGGGTTCAAATATTACTTAATGGATTCTTATTTACATAATAATTTAATTCTTCAGTTTATCATGGGCCTGGAGGGTTGTACATTAAATTTGATAATTCTGTCATTTAAAATAGCAAGGCTGCTATAAAATAATATACCAAAATATGTCTTAAGGAAGAAGGTCAAATCCAAAGGTGATAGCTCTCATTTTTGCTTATTTATATTCATGGATTCATTTAATAAATATGTATTAGCTTCTGATAAATGGTTTAGTTTTCATTATATCATGATTATTTTATTCCAAAAGCAAGGCATTTTCTCTTTCCTAATCATTTTACCAAGTGATTTTTGTATCTGCATAAACCCTTTGCTATTTTGATATGGCAGCCACTCTGCTATATGGATTACATCACAAGTTCGATACAGCACTGCAGAATCTGGTCTATAGACAGATTAAAATTTTTATCTTTCATATTAATCAATGTAGAGATTTCCCCAGGACTGGTTTGTATAAGTCAACCTGGAACAAGAAGGTAGTAGAATCCAGCACCTTAAAACATTAGCGAGCCCTTCCTGCAGGTCATTAAAAAACCTGGAGGAAACGAGCACCAGCACGGGCACATGGCAGAGTGGCTCACTGCCTGTTCTACTCTACTTCGTTCTGATTTAGTGGCTCCTAGAGGGAAATGGTTAGAAGAAGCAGTAGAAAACATCAAGGTTTTTGGAATGGTATTTAATATTATAATACACATTGAAAGAAACTGTATTCACTCTTTGACTCTAGCCTCTGTGGCCAGCCTTGGTTGTCTCTCTCATTGGGATCTATTCATCATAGGCAGCCATGGCTTTCTGTTCAAATATGGTGGCTCAACAGTAAATAAACTTAAGAATAGGAATAATTATCATTGAGAACATAGTTTGAATGAACAAATACTTATTACAGTTTACATTGTAAAATAAAATTAAAATGTGTAACTTAAATGTAAAACCATTAATTAAGTTAATTCATTATTAATTCAACCTTACATTTTACTCTTCTTGTTGAAAAGTTTTATTGTATGATTTTCCTGTCACTCCTTCAATATTTTCAAGACTCCTGTTCAAAATTTAATCTTAGTTATATAAATACTTCTCTATTTCTGTAGCACAGACCCATTCAGCTTAGTTATAGAGATTATCCTCTAACTTCTCTTTTATCTTTCACTAAACCTCTAAAACTCAAAAATGTCAGGACCAGCAAACAGAACCTACATCAAATGAATTAATTAGAAAAGGAACCCTCAGACCAGAGAAAATACTAAAATAAGATACTATGAAGAGGCAATACAGGGTAAAAGATCTAAGAAGTCTAAAATATTCTTGTCATGGAGATCAGAGACACTGGACATGGACAAGCAGGGGAGGAAAAAGCACGGGATGCTACCAGAGAAAAGAGGAGAGTTTGGAGAATCAAGGGCTTGCAGAATGCCTCAGGAGGTAAAGGCACTCACTACCACACGTGCTGACCTGAGTTCAATCCCTGGGACCCATACAGTATAAGGAGAGAACCAGTACCCACAGGGGGCCCTCTGAAGCATATGAGCTCCCATACATGTGCATGCACACACACACGATGACATAAATGTAATAGACATTTTTTAAAATCAGTTTAAGAGGGACAATACATGAATAATAAATCTGACAATAAGGAAGAGTGAAGAAAACCATGCAGGCCAGGAGTGGCTACATGAAGAGGACTGTCCAGCGAGTATGTGCTACCGAAGGCACCCAGACGCTCCCCGTCTTCCCGTGCCTATGCCACGTTTCCTGTGTCTGCCTCTTTAGCGGGCCTTTTGTAGGAGAACATCAAACAAAGGGCAGTAAATGTCTTGATCTTTGTATCTCTGAAAATAGATTTCTTCTGTTTACACTTGATTAAGAGGTTGGCTAACTATAAAATTCTAAGTTTGGCTGCCAATAAAATTCTAAGTTGGAAATGATTTTCCTTCTGAGAGTATTAGAAAATTATCTCCTAAAATCTAAGGTTGCTGTTGAAAATACATGTATTTTATTCCCATTCTTTTGAAGTCACCTTCTCTATCCCCTTCTCTCACCTACCCCTTTCCCTTTCACTCCTGGCCTAGGGAACTTTCAAGGATTCTTCCATTTAACCCCAGTAAGTCTGTAGTAATACTCTCCAGTGTGGTCTTGTGTTATTCATTCTTCTAGCTAGGGGATTGGTGGGTCCTTTAACTGGGCTCTCTCATATTCTTCATAAATCATATTAAATTTAAAGAGAGACTGTATTAAGAAAATATTTAGAAAATAGAAGATTGAAAGATTATCTGATACAGTTGTCTAGGGGAAAGAAAGTCCAAAAAGGTGCATGAAAGGTTTAATTGAGCCATTAGAAACAGTCATAGAAAAAACAAATAAAAATTAAAGCCTGAGTCAATTAATAAAGTCAGTAAAAAAATAAAACAAGAAAAGAAACATTGTCACAGTATACCTGTTAGGTGTCTGTGAGCTGTATTTATTTACATAGTCATAAAAATATAAACACTCAGTATTGACATTACTGAAATTTCAGAAGTAGCTATTTCGGAGGATGGGTGTGAAGAAGTAGGTGGGTGTGGATAATGTCTAAAAATGATAAATCAGAAAATAGCAATATGGGCTTTTTATATAAATGGAACAAATATAGAAAAAAAAACTGAAAGTTGATTGTTGATTCCGGGTGTTTATAGGGAATAGAGTGAGATTCCTGTTTTTTTTTTTTTCTATAATACTTTGAGACTGTTTGATGTATAGTTATACATTTTGGCTCAAAATGGATCTTATAAAATATAAATGCTACCATGAAAACCTCAATTTTCGTATCTGACCAGCAAATGTCCAGTTTTCTTACTAGCTTCTAAATGGAGTATAAAATCTGGGCTTTGGGGTTTTGAGCCATTTCAATCTGTGTGGAAACTTGGCGAGAAGATAATTGTAGCTCCATACACAGACCTTACTTTCTTGTCTCACAGAACAGGCACCCTCTTGCTCAAGATGGAATGTGCACTGTATGAGGTCCTTTGGTCTATGCCATGGAGGCCGGGGAGTTCATTCTGCCGACTTAGGGGCCCTGTCAAACTGTGACCAAACCCAAGCATAGAATCACTGACCATGGAAAAAACAAAGGAAATGGGAAAATACTGCATAATTTGTGGTCTCTAAAATGATCCAGCATTAATGAAAGTTTGTTTTAAGAAGTAATTTATGTCAGCTTTGTGTAGTTCAGGTCAATTCATGAAAAGGTAGATTCCTTCTGCCAGGAAGAAGGGAAGTAATGTATAAATTGTAAGTTTGTATTACCATTGGAAGTAGAAACACAGAAATCCATTATTTAAAGCATGATCACAAGTGAATTTATCCTGGCTGGCTAGAGTTATAGCCTTGAGGCAAGATACTCTTTTAGAAGACTTGGATTCCATTACCTTCAGCCTGTAGACACTGGGGCTTAGTAAAGACAGATTCATAATGTCAGCTTTTGGAGCTGTCAGTTTTACTTTTTGTAAGTAGCGACTAGCCACTAGTGCCCATGTATAGCTCCTTTTAGATGAGAGACACACAAGCACAGGACAGGTCTTACACCACCCCCAACCCCCTGGCCAAGGGCAGTCTAGATTTGTTAAGTCTCTAGTACTCTGGTGACTTCTAGAAATCTCCAGCCCTTTGAAACTAACATTCTTAATTTCTTGGAATTAGTGTTTCCAGAGCAAAATTTAAAAGTACATGTAGATTGCAAATTTTCTATAAATTCCAAAGTGCCCCAAATTAGCATTTATTAAAATGAATGAGTAAGCCTAAAAAAGAAAAGGATGTGAATTTTTTCCCAACACAGCAAATGTCATCTAAGAATTATTTTAGCATTTAGAATTGAATTGCACATTGTATTCTAACTTGACACTTTTAGAAAAGCAGTTCAGTAAAAGTTGCCTTTAAAACCTATTTCACCCCCTTACCTCAGTTTATAGTGCTAGAAAAAGAAAAGTTAGTATTTTGGATTTGTATTTTGAAGTACCATTTATGGGAATTTAGCCTTTTGGATGAAAAATATCTACACCAAGAGCAAAATTTTTACTTCTTTAGTAGTTCAAAGTCTGCCTGATTACCTGTGAATAGATAATTCATAAGTGATCTGTCCTCATACTTACGGGATCAAATACCATCAATTTATGGCAATAAAAATGTTGGAGGTACTGATAAGGTAAGAAAACTTCCTGCTTATCTATTGAAGGGTTATCTAGTCCATGCAAGTACAATTTATCTGCCCCTCTTTTATAGGATCATTTTATGTGACTAGGTTTTGATTTTATACATTGACCAATTAAGTGCTAGATATTTTTAAATGATTGAGCTCTGGTGTTTGTGATTTGACAGGATACTTTCTAGTTGCCATCCAGAAAGGGAAGTTTGCAGTTGACTGTCTCTTTAAAATCTCTTGGTACATTCACTTGTTCAACCAATCTCTACTAAGCACGTATGTTATAAAGCTTTGAGTTCAGTTTTAGAGGAGATAGTAATAAAAAAGACAGGTGGGGGTAGGGAAAAAATAAATAATTAAAAAAAATCAGGGTCACCTCATCTCCTGGAGAAATAGGAAGTGAGCAAGCAAACAAATGGTTTAAAGCCATTAGAGTAATTGGTACTCTAAAGGGAAACAGTGGCGGGAACCTGGGACAGGACGCTGCTTCCTGGGTGATCATGGGATGCACCTGTGGAAAGGCTACAGTTGGACAAAAACCTGAACAACAAAAGGAACTGGCTACATTGAAATTGGCTGAGAAGAGAGAGCCTGGTTTGAGGAGCAGAATGTTCGGAAGCTCAGAGCAAGGGGGTCATGGTCTGCCAGAAAGATGCGTTCAGGGCGGCCACTGGCAGACGCTGAAATCTTATTCTAAGTTCACCAGAGGCAGTAAGGTGAAGATGATGCTAGAACATGGCATGCCTTGAGTCTACTTTTTAGAAAGACAATTCTAATTGGGATGGTTAGGGAGCAAGATGAAAGCAGGAAGAGAGACCATGGTACCTGGACTGGGGTGGTGGTCATGGACTAATGGTGTGAAGTCTGGAGATCATGAGAACTTAAATTGGACAGATAGATCAGGAAGACAAAAGAAGAGAAAACCAGACTTTGAGGACTTCATGGATGGTCATCTCAGTTTCTAAGACAGAAATGAATAGAGGATGGACAGGGATCTGAGTGTTGAAACCTGGGGGGTTGGGGGTGGTATTTACCATCAACAGTTAAATTATGGAAACCTAGCTTCCAGATCTGCTACGATTGCATGAGAAGGAGGCCCTTAAACGTTCCCCCTCTAAACTCCTTGCCTTTACATCTTCCACTCTCCATACTACGTGTATATATATATATATACA
>NW_008336391.1:514731-545402 GCF_000622305.1 Nannospalax galili
CATTAGTCCACTTAAAGTTTAATTAAAGAAAACTAGATTAAATACCATGATTAACTCACTACCTTCTGCGAGATTAGTCTTTTGGCCTAAGCTCTATATTCACATTGGTTTGTTTTTCTCTTTACTCTAGCCTTGCCAGCATTTACCAACACCAAAAGAACTATTGCCCCAGATTCAGCTTCAGTCAAGGAAGATGCCACAGGCTTACCAGAGAATGGAACAAATCTACAATCCAAGAAGGAGGAATATGAGAGCAAAAAAAGCAAAATGTAATTAGTGACTTTACTTATATTTAAAAAATAATAGCCTAACTATCTTTGCTGCCATCTGGCCCAGATTATCTAAAGACATACCTGTGGCTTTGGCTCTTTGGAACCACCAAGCATTGACTAACTTGACAGTAAGTTAGTCTTTGTGAGTGATATAAGTTTAACCAATACAAGTAATATCAACTTAGGAATGACAAGCAGCTCACTTAAAGACAACTTATACCAACATAGAAAGTGATATTTTTCCCTTCGTATTTTCCCTTTTTTAAGTGTAGCAAGTCACAATTTCCCAACCCTAACATGAATTTATAATTGATGCCTTTCAAAAATGACTGGCTAAAAGGAGGGAAAGAGAGTTCCCTAGAGGCAAAAGTTTCCAGCACTTTATATTCAGGGAGCATTTATATACAATTGATCTTTAAATTATTTCTCCCTAATCATTTCTCATGTATTATAACATGTCATGGAGATATGCCTATGTAATATTAGACTGCTTTATACCTGCTTAGCATTGTTATCTTAGCAGTCTATTACTACATGTAGTATCTTAAAACTGTTTTCAATCATTTCTTTTTAATAACAAAAGAATTTATAAATGATATCTGAATCCTGGAGTACTGTAAAGAATTCAGAGCACCATTTGAATATTTATTTGTCTTCCTATAGCCAAAGTCCCACTGTGATCACTCCAGTCATAGCTTGGGCGATCTTTGGTTTACTCTGACCAAAATCCCAGCCCAAAACTCCAGTGTCAGTGGAGTTTACAAGAGTTCTGTGTACTTTGATACTAACTGCTTTTTATATCCCAGTTTTTTCAACATCAGAGTTGTGTTTTTAAAACCTTATCACCTGTATATACTCATCTACCAGTGGAGAAAACTTTATATTAAAATTCTAAATGGTCATCATCTAGGAAATGAATTCTACTAGGCCAATGTAGAAAGATTCTGCACTGAGATAAGAACAATAAAGCAATTCCATTGTAATGTGTATTATATTTTGTGTCAAAGTGTACTTGTTTCTTAAATTTCTCCTATTTCATAAAAATGCTTGTATTTCCACTCAAGATATGTTTTCTTAACTTGCCATAACATTTGAAGGTGTAAAAGAAATGAACCTTCTCTTTGTATGAACGTGAATATAATTCTTACTACAGAACATGGAGATGTTTCATAACAAAAAAGTTACTATAAATTGCCTTACCACTAAGCATACAGCATGGATTTTAGCTCTTACTATATCCAAAACCATTTTTCTGAAGGCCTCTGAAATGCTAGTGATTGTGCTAGAAGAAAAAAGAATAGTTACTAAAGAAAGTGTGCCCATTTCAAAGTGTGTCTGGTATTATGAAATACATGGGAGAGGGGGTGATGGGATTAGGCTAGTTGGAAAAAATCTGCATTGGATTACATTAAACAGATTTGGTTTTGTCTTCCCTAACCTCAGAAGTTTTCAGCGCCATTCATGTGTCAGTGAGAATCCTCAGGTGGTTGCCAGGGGAGCCCTTTTGAAAGAAATAGCTGAAGGTCTTGGTGTTCCCTATGACCTGTATGCTTCTAGGATAAGATTTTAGGACACTGAGAAATTAGTATCTGAACTGATGTTTTGGCTAGCACTATATTTTTTTAATAATGTTTTTATTTTTTGAAAATTCCATACATTTATACAATGTGTGTGTGTGTGTGTATATATATATATATATATATATATGGCACTGAAAATTCTTTTCTGTACTGATGTTTTGACTAACACTGTATTTTAATAATACTTTTTATCCTTTGAAAGTTCCATACATTTATATGATGCACATTGATCATATTTGTCCACCACTACCTCCTTCCAACACCGCTAATGCCCCCATCCCATCTCCCTCACAGCTTCATGTCCTTTTATTTTTTGCCATTAATAACCCCTTGAATCCAGTTACTTCTGCCCATATGTACATAGATATGTAGCTGCCCACTGGGACATGAGCAGCCTTCCACTAGACTCTTCCTCCTCAGCAGCCATCAGCTGCCAACAGCTCCTCCCATAGGGGTAGGACATAGGGAACCCCTCCCTCATCCATGCTAGAAATTTGACTGGCTTGATCTTGTGCAGATCCTATGCAGATAACCATAGCTGCTATGAGTTGGTGGATTTCACAGCTCTTCTCCACATCCACTGGCTCTTATAGTCTCTCCTCCCTTTCCTGCAAGGTTCCCCGAGCTTTGGATGGTTGGGAGGTTTGTGTAGATACCATCCACAGTTGAGCTTTCAGTTATTTATACTTAGTACTTTGACTCGTTATGAGTCTGCAGTAACTACTACCCACTACAAAAAGAAGCTTCTCTGACCAAAGTTGAGAGTATAACAAATCTATGGGTATTAACGTAAATATTTAGAATGAATTTTGACAGCATGACCATTTAGCAAAACAACAGCAGCAAGTTTCTCTCTAGGGCCTATCATCTCCCCAGTCATGGACTTTTGGCCAGTTATACAGTACCAGACATGCAATTCTATGAACAGACCTCATATCCATTGAGAAAGTGGTTGGCTACCCCCGTAATGGTCATGCTACTATTGACCAGTGGGTACTTCTTTCCAGAGGGTCAGTATTATAGCATATAAGGGTCTGGTGCTAGGTAAGACCATTGGTGCCTTTTCTACCCCAGCAACTTGCATAGCACATTCTGGCACTATGTAAGCTAGCCAACAGGAGAGTTTCCTGGTCAGTCTGAGGTTGATTCCACTATGTTCTGCATTCAGAGTGAGTGATGTCTTCAGCAATAGAATCTTGTCATCTAGTCAGGGTGAGCAACCAAGAGCAGGCCAGTAACCTGGACTAACACTCTATTTCTCCTTGAACCTAAATAATAGAAGAAAATAAGATAAAATTAGCTAGATTTATTTAAATCCCAAAGATAAAGATTTAAAAGTTCTTCCTTTTATCTGCAGAGACTGCTTGCTAGCCATACTGTGCAAAAGGAAGCCAACTAAACTTAGGGGAATAATCTGAACCATTGTTAGTATGCCTATGCTCATGAAAAAGAATTACGTCAGGTCACCTAGACCTGAGAGTTTGAGGGAACTCAGAATATTGACTCAGAAGTTCCTTAAAAACATACTAGCTTAAGATTTTATAGCAGGATTCAAAGAGATCTTGTGAAAGACCTTTTTAAATCTGAAAAAAAAAAGATGATTATGCCTATGTTGTACTGTTGGATGAATGAAGGTGTCTGACTTTAAATATGGATCATACAAGAACTTCCATGGCAAAATTAGCTTTTTGTGAGCAACAGTTTGTCAAGATTCCTTGGCCGTCTGTTTTTATGGACTTAAATCCAAGGACCTGTCTCCTCTGAAGATTTTTCCCTTCTCTTGTAGTTGTCCTGAGCTTCACTTGGAAATCAAAAGGAATTCTAAGGAAACACTAATAGCTTGACTTGTACATTTCAAACCCAACAACTGTTTTCCATTCAGTCCTTTGGCAGGACAACCTGGATTGCAGGTGATAGCAACCTTGTTTGAGCTCTAGCTGATCAGCCATATTGCTGGTAGCAACTTTGGAAGGGATGGACCCTCTTCCGTGAGCCTGATCCAAGACTTAATTTGAAGAATGACCTTTTTGGTTTAATAATTTTGATTCTTCTGGCCACCTTTCTCCCTAAATACACTAAATTTCTATTGAAGTTGCTGAAGGCCACTGAGGGAAGAGACACAGCTGGGAGAATCTGGCTGACTGTATTTCCCATTGGCGAAGGTCCTATTATTTCCCTGACCAGTCTCCAACTTGAAGGTTGAAAACCACTTGGTTATATAACATTTTATGTACTTAGTTTCCCAGAACTACTAACCTTATTCTTTTTCTTATAGCTCATCTATTTTACCAACTAAGAGATAAAGCTGATAGCTTAATAGAACAGAATGCAGTATAATTAGAAGACTACTTAATATAAACAGTGCTTATCTGCTGCTCCCTTCAGGAAACAAGCCATTCTCCTCCTTGACACTGTGGCAGATCTTTCTCCATTGTGAATCTCAGTTCAGTGGTTTGCAAAGTGTATTTACCATCACAGAGATTGGGTTTTTTTTTTTTTTTCCTCTTACCTTGTCTATAGTGACTCTTACAGTTAAATAACAAACATATTTTAATTGGGGCAAAATTCTTACATATAATAATGAGATGGTATATTTACTTGGCAAACCCTTGTCCAAGAAGGGATAAATTCCTCCCATTTTCCTTAGGACTTGAGCTTGTCACAGACACAAGTACACATCATATGGTAACCAGGAGTGATTGTTGACTAATATTCCTTCTTGAAAATTCTTGCTCCACTGCTCCCATCCCCAAACAAACTAGCCCTGTATTTTCTCCCATTTTAAACAAAACAAAACAAAACAAAACAAAATGTGTGATTTTCACGGCCTTCAAATGAGGAAGTAGTTCTCATGAAAGCATCTGGTTTTCTTGGATCAACACTGAAGCATGAGCCTCAAACTGGAAAACAAACTTGGGAGTTTGTATATAAAGACATTCCATGCTCCAAAGTATGATATAAAAATAGTTACATCTTTCAACTTGTAAGTTTTCCAGTGTTTAGCACTAGAAACGCACCCGCTTATCCCTATTTGAAAAAAGAGATCTAGACCATGAAAGATTTCAGTTAGTCTCATTTCCTTATAAATACAACAGGTCTAATTTAAGGGTAGGAAAAATGCATATATGTGAAGCAAAACTTCAGATTCCAAGCCCCCGAATGCATTTCAGAGAAGTCACTCTTGCTTTTGATTAGTAGCAAAGCAAACCAATCTGCTCTGCTGAGAAAAAAACAGCTCTATCCTCTCTCCAGCCTGGCTTGCCCCATCCTAGCTTCTCCTGCTCTGTCTGTGCCTACATCCACATCCCACCCAAATCCAAGCCCAACACGGGTCGCTTACTACTCTTCCAAGCCAGCTGACCTCTAAAGTCCAGTAGCCCTACAGTCCACATGGAGGGGCAGAGTGGGGGCTTGTAGCACCCGCAGTTATATTATCAGCATGTGTGTGGAAACCAGAAATCGGGTCTATCTCAATCACTTCACTCTATTTTGGGAGATGTGATCTCTCATTGAACCTAGAGCTCTCTGATTCTGTTAGAATAGCTGGACAGCAAGCTCCAAGGATCTGTCTGTCTCCCACTCCCCCCATCTCTGAGCCTATAGGCCCAATATGTCACACGTGGCTTTGATGTGGTTGCAGGGGTCAAACTCAGGTTCTTGTACTGCAAGCACTTTACCTACTGAGCCACCTCTCTAGCCCCTTATGGATGAACTCATAGGAATACTTCTGTGACTAGCTATCCTTTTCTTTCCTCACACAGCTCAACATATACTTATGTGCAAAGACCTGTGACAGGTGGGAATGCCAACTTGCCCACCTTTCTTTATGCTCAATTGCCATGTCCTATCATAGATGCTGTATTTTTTCTCAAATTCACAGATGCTAGACCATGGTCCATCTATTTTCTGTCATCTTGCCATAAATCTCCATGATCAGATATCCTCTCCTTTTAAAATTTTCTCAGTAAAGCATTTTGACTGACGTTATTTAAATAAAAACAAAAGTCACAATTTATCCTTAGATGTTAGAACTGTGTGCCATTTTAGCTTTATACTTCATTGGAAATAAAATATCAAAACCCTGACTTAAAGCAGCTTTTGTTATTAAATAAAATCAGTAAATACTAAATTACCAGCAGTTCAGTTATAATTTTTTAAATTATGATTACATTCATCTGTCTCTCTGTCTCTGTCTCTCTGTCTCTCTGTCTCTCTGTCTCTTTCTCTCTCTGTGAGTGTGTGTGTATGTGTGTGTGTGTGTGTGTGTGTGTGTGTGTCTGGGTGTGCACGTGCCGTGGAGTGCATGTGGAGGTCAGAGGATGGAGTTGTGGAAGTTGGTTGGGAGTTGGTTCTCTCCTTCCACCACATGGGTGGTAGGATTCAAACTCAGGTAATCAGGCTTGGGGGCAAGTGCCTTTACCTGCTGAGCCCTATCACCAGTCCCAGATGCTACAATTTAAAAGAAGATATTCAGAGGAAAGTGGGGTAGTGTTTTATGTTCCTTTGTTGGTCACTAATTGGGAGCTCCTTTAAATGTATATTTAACATTTTCTTAAAAACATACTTGAGTTGTTTAAAAGAAGAAAAAAAGGCCAAGTCCAATTTTTATAGTAACAGGTTTTTTATTCAATCATAGTCTCCTTTCCCTCTACCCCTTAGAAAATCTTCAGTTAAGAGTCAGGTGTACTTGGAAACCATGTGGTCCAGTGGCTTTGAAAATCTTTCATATTGGCCAACAAGGTGAATACTTGCACTTGAAAACAGTACCTCTCTTTTTGTCCTTGAGATCCTATAGTTCTACCAGAAGTACCCCGTCCCTTTCAGCATCTCCTTTGATTTCCTTCAGCAGTAGCTGGTCCTCGCTTCAAAGGATCTTTGGAAGTAACTCTGCATCCTGTATTTGAGGAGTCTGTGGGTGGACCAGGCTTGCTCACGTATGGTGTCAAGATGCAAAGACAAAAGCAATCATAAAATTTCTGAGACTGATAGATGAAACCCTTAATACTTCCTGAAGATGTACTCTTGTCAGCTAGCCAAGTAAGAAAGGCTTCTCTTGATGAAACAAGATCATCATTCTTCATCTTTGCCTAATGATAATACATGGCTATTTTAATGTAGTATTTATATGTACTTCACAAATCAAAGAACCTATTTATATTACCTTCTTTACCTTGTAGTGAAAAGAGCTCCCAAAGTAGGTAGAGTTGCGGATAGGGTTTAAATTTATTTATTTACTTATTTATTTGTTTGTTTATTTATTTATTTATTTATTATTTATGGTCTTTTTGAGACAGGGTCTCCCTTTAGCCCTAACTGACCTGGAAATTGCTGTGTAGACCCAGCTGGCCTCGATCTCACAGAGATCTGCCTGCTTCTGCCTCTGCCTTTGCCTCAAGTTGAGAAGTACTGTTGAACTTGATGTGCCCGTGAAGTCCACTACACTGACACTCTTTCTGACTGATTTGCTGGCAACTTGGATCTGGATGCCAAGTAGCCTTCTTTCAAATGACTTTTCATCGGAGTGCCTCGTGCCTGTCTGTCACTCTGGATTTTCGTCTTATTTATGCTGTCATTAATTCCACTGTGAGTGAAGAGACAGGCTTGATTTAATAACTTTTTTTTGGGGGGGGGTCTTTTTGAGACAGGGTCTCCCTGTAGCCCCAGCTGTCCTGGAACTCACTATGTAGACCAGGCTGACCTTGAACTCACAGAGATCCACCTCTGCTTCTGCCTCCCGAGTGCTGGGATTAAAGGCGTGCATCACCATGCCCGGCATGACTTAACATTTTTATAAAACAGCTCATCATAAGGAATCTCAAGTTGTCAGTCATCAGAAGTCAAGCAACCATGATAGCAAAGCCATCTAACGAGATGGCTTTGGGAGAGTGAGTGTTAAAAGAGATTTGGAGAAATCTAGGGATTTTTGTGCCTTTTTTTTCCTTCTGGGCTAAGTAGATCAATGTATGAGTTCTAACAGGGTACTTCCTGCCCAGAGTCACTGGCAGGGCAGCCTCCTCCCAACAGCTGCAGGTTTGAGAGACCTCACATTGCTGGCCAAAGTTCATTCTGTGCTCTGAACTGAGACCACAGCCCATAAAGCCAGTGTGTACGGTGGAAAGAGGCTCCCACTTTTTTCCATTGGAGAAGACTTTTGTGAGGTTACTTTGACTGTTCTGTATTAACAGCAGTGGTCAGTGCTCATGTTTTAGTTTTAACTACATGTAAGCCTGCCGATTAGATTCCCCTGAGGACAAATCGTAGTTTGGTGAGGACAATACATGTGCTTCAAGCATTTGTTCTCAAACTGTGGCCTCAGCAGTAGTATTGCCTAGGAACTTGGCAGAACTGTGAACTCCCTGGTCTTCCCTAGACCTGTTGGCTGGAGACCTCTATGGGTTGAGCCAGCCATCTGTGCTATAGAAAATCCTCCAGGTGACTTTAATGAATGGTTGGTTTTAAGAACCATACTTAGGACTGGAGAGATGGCTCAGCAGTTAGGAACACTGAATGTTCTTGCAGAAGACCAGGGTTTGAATCCCAGCAGTTAAGAATACTGAATGTTCTTACAGAAGACCAGGGTTTGAATCCCAGCACCTACATGGCAGCTAACAACTCTCCTTAACTCAAGTTCCAGGGGATCCAGCAGCCGCTTCTGTCCTCCACGGGCATTGCATGACATGGGTGCACTTAGCTACATGCAGGCAACACACGCATACACATAAAAAAATAATAATAATAAAATATTTTTTAGAAAAAGAACCATACTTTAACATTCATTTGATTGTAGTCTTCCTGGTATTTAGTGTCACAAAAAAAAAAAGTTTTTTTTTTCTTTTTAAAAATATTTTATTTCTTTTAACATTCTATTTATTATTTTTATTTGTGTGTATGAGTGTGTTGCTGACATACATATAAGTGCACCTGTGCCATGCAATGCCCATGGAGGTCAGAAGAGGGTGTCAGATTCCCCTGGAATTGGAGTCATAGATGGTTGTTAGCTGCTACGTTGGTGCTGGGAATTGAACCCAGGTTCTCTGCAAGAGCAGCCAGTGCCCTTAACTGTTGAGCCATCTCTCCAGCCCCAAGTCTTCTTTATCAATGATGTACAAGAGTGCCATTTAAAATCTTGGTTTCCAATATTGCATGTTGTTCCAAGAGTTCCAGCTCCAGCTCTACTTTTGAGGCTCCTCAAAGAGAAGGAACTCACTAGCCTGGAACTCGCTCTGGTAGACCAGGCTGGCCTTGAACTGACAGAGATCTGCCTGCCTCTGCCTCCAGAGTGCAGGGATTAAAGGCATGTGCCACCACACCTAGCTGACATTGTCATCTTAAGATTTTGACATGACTACTCCTAGATGTTTAAGTCTCACACAACTTTTCCTCAGTGTCTACAAGTGGGATTAGGGATTTATTATCTTTCCTCTGTCTCTGAAATATTGATAATTAATAATCATACATATTTTGCCTTGGATTTTTAAAAATTTTGTCACCAATTTTTTATGATTTTATGCAATATAATTTGATGGTATTTAGATCCCCTCCCCTAATTTGTTATCAAATTTTTGCCATTTTTGTACAGTATAATTTGATGGTATTTAAATTCTCCCCCCTAATTTGGTACCAAATTTTTGCCATTTTTATACAATATAATTTGATGATATTTAGAGCCTCTCCCCTATCCGCACCTCCCTTACTGCCCCCTACCCAATTGAATGAACTCTATTGTATATATAATAAAGTCTACAGAGTCTGATTTGTGTCCCCAAATGTACTTAAGTGCGGGTCCATCCACTGGAGCTTGGTTAACCTATCAAGAGTCCCATCCCTGTAAGACAATGTCTCTCCTCCCAGCAGCCATTAGTTCCCATAAGTCCCTTAAGTTTGGTTGGGATATCTTACCCACTTCCTCACGTCTATGCTGAGATTTTATCTTGTTTGAGCTCTCATGGGACTTGTGCATGCTGTTACCATTTCTGTGAGTTCTTATGTGTAACTGACCAGCTGTCTGGAAAACTCTTGTTTCTTTGTGGTCATCCAGTCCTTCTGGTTCTTATAATCTTTCCGCCCCATCATCTGCAATGATCCCTGAGCCTTGGGAGGCAGAGGTTTGAAATAGGTGTCCTATTGAGGGGTAAGCCCTCTGCAGCCTCTTGTTCTCTGCACATTGGCCACTTGTGGGTTTTTGTGTTTATCATCATCTGCTGCCTAAGGAAACTTCACTAGTCACAGTTGAGAAATACGTTCATCTATGTGCAGAAGTTACACTGAAGATGCGTAATTACCTAGGGCTAAAGGTCTCACAGACACGAATTCTCTGCATTTGACCAGTGTGTAACTCTGTAATAGCCTCTATATGTTTCCAAAAGAAGCTTCTTTGATGAGTAGTGAAAGGTACACTTGTCTGTAAATACAAGGATGCATATTTAGAATACATTAAGAAATTACGTTGGTCTAGGAATGTGACAAAAGTAGGCTTTTCCCTAGGATTTACAACCTCTCCAGCCTTGTATATTTGGCTATGTTTATAGTACGACACATGAGCTCCCTTCCACTGAGGGAGGTCTTAATTCCAATTAGACAGCTATTGACTTACTCCCAAGATAAAAGTACTATTACTGTACCAATATTAATAGTTTGCTGGGCCAATCATTGTTTATCAGGCTTTACAGCTGGGTAGGACTACTGATTGGTTTTCTCACTTGGCAGCTTGCATAGTATCCTGTGATATTGTGAGCCCTAGGGAGAAGTCTTCCAGGTCAGTTCCAGCTCAGTTGCTCCAAGTCCTGTGTTCAAAGTATGGCCTGTCTTCAGCAATAGGGTCTTACCTTCAAATTTTGAGAGGCAATCAAGGGCTGAAGCAATAGCTTATATTATTTTCAGAGTCTTTTGGACTGCCCTGAGCAAGAACTCAAAGGGATGTTTCTTCTGCTTAGCACTGTGTTTTTTTTATTATATAACCTTCAACTATATACATGCACTCATATATTTATAGTATGCTTATTTTTCAGTAGGATTTTGAACTAATACATATCTCTATGGTTTTTCATACTGTAAGCATTATTTATCTCTCCTCTCACTCTCCCTGTATAACCCTTCCTACTTCCTCCCCAGTTAAAATACCCCTATTTTTCCATTTCCCCCTTGATAACACCTATGTCCTAGTAGCCCCCTCTCTTGAGCTGTAACAGGAGCCAGGAAAATGTACTCACATGTAAGGATTTGGAGATAAGACCCACAAATGAGAGCAAACACACATCACTTGTTTTTCTGAGTCTGTGTTGCTTTACTTAGAATAACCATCTCTAATTCCACCAATTTACCTACAAATTTCATGATTTTGTCTTTTGTTACCACTAAGTAGAACTCTGTTGGATAAATATACCATATTTTCATTGTCCATCCATCAGTTGAGGGACATTTAGGTTGTTTACATTTCTTAGCTATTGTGCAAAGAGCAGCAACAAGCAGTAGGATGAGTCCTTTGGGTGTATGTCAAGTAGTGGTAAAACCAGATTATATGGAAGATTCATTTTTAGTTTTTTAAGAGTACCCCATACTGATTTCCACAGTGGTTGCACAAGTTTACAGTGTACCAACCACGGATGAGTGTCCCCTTTTCTTGCATTTATGGAAGCATTTGGTGTCATTTGTTCTCTTGATCTTAGCCATTCTGACTGAAGTTAGATGAAATCTTAAAGTGGTTTTGATTTGCATTCCCCTAATTACTAAAGATGCTGGACCCTTTTTAAAGTGTTTCTTATACGTTTTTTATTTCTTCTTTTGAGAACTCTCTGTTCAGATCCATAGCCCATTTTTAAGTGGGTCATTTGTCATCTTGTTTCTTTGTATTTTGAGTTCTTTGTATATTCTGGATATTAGTCCTCTGTCAGATATATACCTGGTGAAGATTTTTCTCCAACTCCGTAGGCTTCTTCACTTGATTGGTTTCATTTGCTGTACAGAAGCTTTTTAGTTTAATGAGGTCCCAGTTGTCTGTTAACCTTAATTCCTTAGCAACTGATATCCTATCTTGTAGGGTCTTGCTTGTGTTTTCTTCTAACGGTTTCAGCATTTCAACCTTTACATTGACGTGTTTGATCCATTGGGAGTTTACTTTTGTGCAGAGTGATAGGTATGGGTCTAATTTCATTCTTCTACATGTGAAGATCCAACTTTGCCAGTACCATTTGTTGAAGATGCTCTCTTTCCTCCATTGTTTGGTCTTGGCACCTGTCCTAGTTTGTTTCTCCACTGCTGTGACAAAACACTCCTACCAATACCAACTTGGGGAAGAAAGGGTTTATTCATCTTACATCTCCAAGGTCACGGTTCATTAGGGAGCCCATGATACGAACTCAGGGCAGGAACCTGAGGCAGGAGCTGGAGCACAGATCATAGAGGAATGCTTCTTTACTGGCTTGCTTCCCTGGCCCTTGCTCAGCCTGCTTTCTTATGCAACACAGGCCCACCTTCCCAGGGGTGGCACGATCCACAGCAGGCTGGGCCCTCCCACATCATTCAACAGTCAAGAAGATGCCCCACAGACATGGCCACAGGGCAGTCCAATAAAAGAAATTCCCCAATTGAGGCTTCCTCACCCAGGTGAATCAAATTGACACTAAAGCTATCCAACACAGCACCTTTGTCAAATATCAAGTGGCTGTAATTGTATCCACTCATATTTGGGTCTTCTATTTTGTTCCATTGATCTACAAGTCTGTTTTTATGCCAATACCATGCTGTTTTTATGACTGTAGCTCTGTAATATAGATTGAGGTCTGGTATATTAATTCCCCTGACATTTCTAGGATTGCTTTGGCTATCAGAAGTCTTTTGTGTTTCCATATGAATTTTAAGATGGAGATTTTTATTTCTGCAAAGAATGCCATGGGAATTTTTATTGGGATTGCACTGAATCTGTAAATTGGTTTTGGTAGGATGGTCATTTTCACTATATTCTATCAATCAGTGAACGTGGGAGATCTATCCATCTCCTTGTGTCTTCCTTAGTCTCTTTCTTCAAAGGCAAAGTGTTCATTGAAGAGGTCTTTAATGTCTTTTGTTAGGTTTATTCCTAGATAATATTTTTGAGGCTATTGTGAATGGAAGTGTTTCTCTGAACTCTTTCTCTGATTGATTGCTATTTGTATATAGAAAGGCTACTGATTTTTGTAGATTTATTTTGTAACCTGCCACTTTGCTGAAAGTGTTGATCATTTCTAGAATTTTCCTGGTGGAGTTCTGGGGATCTCTTAAGTATAGTATCATATCATTTGGAAATAAGGATAGTTTGACCTCTTCTTTTCAATTACTATCACCTTCCATTTCTTCCTCTTGTCTTATTGCTCTGGCCAGAGTTTCAAGTACTATATTGAAAAGGAGTGGAGATAGTGGACAGCCTTGTCTGGTTCTTGGTTTTAATGGGAATGTTTTGAGTTTTTCTCCATTTAGAATGATGTGGGCTGGGGGTTTGTTGTATATAGTGTTAAATATGTTGAGGTATGTTCCCTCAAGTTCAATTCCTTCTAAGACTCTTATCATGAATTTGTATTAGATTTTGACAAAGGCCTTTTCTGCATCTATTAAGATGGTCATGTGATTTTTTCTTTAACTCCATTTATATAATTTATTACATTTATTGACATGTTTATTGAGCCCTCCCTACATCTCTCAAATAAAATCTACTTCATCATGGTAGATGATGTTTTTGATGTGTGTCTGTAGGCAGTTTGTGAGTTTGTTGAGAATTTTTGCACCTATGTTCATTAGGCATATGGGCCTGTAGTTTTTTGTTGTGTCTTTTCCTGGTTTTGATATTAGAGTAAAACTGGCATAATAGAAGGAGTTTAGGAGGTCTCCCTCTGTTTCTATCTTTTTGAATAATTTAAGTAGTATTGGTTGTAAATCTCCTTTGAGGGTCCGGTAAAATTCTGCTGTATGGGCTGGGCTATATTTAGTCAGGAGGCTTTCTATTACTGTTTAGATTTCCTTATTTGTTATGGGTCTGTTTAAGCTGTTGATCTCTTCTTGGTTTAACTTTGGTGGTTTCAATTACTTGAGAAATTTGTCCATTACTTTTAGATTTTCAAATTTAATAGATTATAGGTTTTGAAAGTATTCCCTTACAATGTTTTGTAACTTTTTGGAGTCTATTTTGATGTTTCCCCTTTTATCGCTGATTTTGTTCATTTGGATTTGTTCTTTCTTTCTTCTGGTTAACTGGGATAAGAGTCTGTCTATCTTGTTTATCTTGTCAGAGAACCAGCTCTTAGATTCATTGATTCTTTGTATTGTTTTCTTTGTTTCTATTTCATTGATTTTTCCTCTGATTTTTGTTATTTCATCTCATCTGCTGGGTTTGGGTTTGGTTTGTTCTTGCCTTTCCAGATTCTTGAGTTGTACCATTAAGTCATTTATTTGTGCTCTCTCTCATTTTTTAATGTAAGCTCTTAGAGCTCTAAACTTCCTTCTTAGGATTGCTTTTAATGTGTCCCAGATGTTTTGTTGTGTTATCATTTTCATTCAGTTCCATGAATACTCTTATTTCTTGATTTCTTCTTTGACCCATTCATCTTTCAGGAGTGAATTGTTTAATCTCCTCAAATCTGTGTAGTTACTAGAGCTTCTTTTACTATTGATTTTAAGCTTTATTGTATTGTTGTCTGATAGGATGAATGCATGGACTTATTTCAATTTATTTTATTTGTTGAGGTTTGTTATGTGGTCAGTTTTAGAGAAACTTACTTGGGCTGCTGGGTGGGATGTGTTTTCTTTGGTGTCTGGGTAGCATATTCAGTGGATGTCCGTTAGGTTCATTTGATGTATGATGTCATTTAATTCAGATAGTTCTCTGTTTATTTCTTTGTCCAGTTCACTTGTCTATTGGATAGGTGTGCTATTGAAGTCACCTACCATTACTAAGTTGGGGTTAATCTGTGTCTTGAAGCCCTGTAGTATTCTTTTTATGAAATTAGTTGCACCAGAGATTGGTGCCCATATGTTCATGATTGTAATGTCTTCTTGGTCAGTCGTTCCCTTGATCAGAATGCAATGGCCTTCTTTATCTCTTCTGATTAATTTGAAGTCAGATATTGATTAACAACTCCTGCTTGTTTTTTAATGCTATTTGCTTGAAATATTTTATTCTGTTCTTTCATCCTAAGGTCCTAAGGTAGTACTTATCCTTGAAGGTGAGATGGGTTTCTTGTAGACAGTTAAAAAAATAGGATTTTGTTTTTTAATCCCATTCGAATAGTGTGTGTCTTTTGGCTGGGGAGTTGAGGCCATTGATATTTAAAGTTATTATTAAAAACTATATATTGGTTACTGTCATTTTAATTTCTGTTTGTGTTCTTGGTCCTATTTTGTGTTTCCATAATTGTACCTTCATTTGTTTTCATTCTGTAACCTCTTGAGTATGGTCATTTCTTTCTTCAGTCCTTTGTATTATTTTGGATATTCTCTGCAGAACTGGTTTAGTAGACATGAATTCTTTCAACCTATTTGTATAATGGGAGATTTTTCTTTCCCTTTAAACTATGATAGACAGTTTTTCTGGGTAAAGTATCCTGGGTTGGCATCTATGACCATTTAGAACCTGGAATACTTTGCTCCAGGCTCTTCTGGCTTTTATAGTTTGCATTAAAAAGTCAGCTGTAATTCTCATGGGTTTTCCTTTATATGAAACTTGTTGTTTTTCTCTTTCAGCTTTCAGTATTGTCTCTTCTGTACACTTAGTGTTTTTACTATGATGGGCCGTGGAGAGTTTCTGTCATGGTGTCCTGTGTGCTTCTTGTATCTTTTTCTTTAATTTAGGAAAATTTGCCTCTATAATTCTGTTGAAGATCTGGTCAGTGCTAATTATCTGAGATTCTTCTCCTTCCTCTATGCCTGTGGTGCATAAACTTGGTCTTTTCATGGTATCCCACACTTTCTACATAGCCCATACCTTTGGGTTTTTATTTTTAATTTTTCATATTCTTTGCTTGAGAGCTCCAGTTCTTCAACTATATCATTCAGTCTTGAGATTCTGTTTTCCGTCCATTCATTCTGTTGGTGAGGCATTTTCCTGTCATTTCAAATTAGTGTATTGAGTTTTTCTTTTTATAAAAAAATATTTTATCATTTTAATTTTTTATGTGTATGCATGTATTGCCTGCACGTACGTAAGTGCACCCATGTTGTGCAATCCCCGCGGAGGACAGAAGAGGCTGTCAGATCCCCTGGAACTGGACTTATGGACAGTTGTTAGCTGCCATGTGGGTCCTGGGATTTGAACCCGGGTCTACTGCAAGAACAACCAGTGTTCTTAACCGCTGAGCCCTCTCTCTGGCCCCCATATTGAGTTTTTCAATCCCATCTTCATTTTAGCCTGAGTTTTCTTCAATATTTCTATCTCTTTGGTGAATTCACTTTTCAAATCTTGAATTGTCCTTCTCACTTCATTCATCCGTATATTTTTATTTTCTTGAGCTTCGGTCGGGAATTTATCCCTGTCCTCTGAGGTCTTTGAGTCATTTCTTTGTGTGTTCTTTAAATTCATTGAATTCTTTAGTCATTTTAATGATTCTTCTTTTTAAATTCTGTATCCTGAGGTTCCTCTGGGTGGTTCTCATTGTACAACCTTTCTATAGTACTGGTGAGGTTTAGTGGGGACTTATTTTGTTTTTTTCATATTATTTGTGGTTTTGCATTGTGGTCTGAGCATATCGATTTCTTTTGTTGATTGTATGTCAAATATAAAACTCAAGCCTGTTTTTGAAGTTTGATTCTGTTTATATTTTAATGTAGCTTGGTTAGTTTCTGATTAGGTGTGAGTAGTTAGTCTGTGCTTCAGTTTCTCTCTTTTGATTTTTTATTGGAAGAACAAGATGGATCCAATCAGGCTAGTCAAGAGCTCTCCAGGTGGTGAAGGAGCTTAGACCCAAGTTGGAGTGATGGGAATCAGTGAACCACTTCCAACTATCTAAGCAGAGGTATGAGCCCTGGAGCTGAGTGACTGGGGCTGGTCACAAAGCAGGGGAATGGTGACCTGGCATAGTGGGATCTAGCTAATTTGCCCAGGTAAGCCGGTGCTCTCTGGCAGCCTCAGCAGGAAGGGGCCAAGACCCAATGACCCCCAAAGGGAACAGAATGAGCTAGTTCTTACTAGCTAGCAGAGCTATGTTGGACTTTCACCTTCTACTTTGTACCTCTTTTTCAATATTGCTGATACCATGAAATATTTGTTTAAAATTAAGTTGCTTCCTCCTGGCTTTATTGCTTAGAACTACCTAACGATCTATACAGAACTCTCAATTCTAAAAGTAATCTTGTCAAGAATTTCTCTCAATTTATGACAACTGATTTAAACATTTCACTATGCATATGTCATACATAACAGAAAGGGGTGCCTTCCCCTATGGAAGAATACTTAATTAGCATGTACCATGTGATAGTCCCTGTTCATGTCTTTGCTAACAACTTCCCACCCTTTTTGCCAGTTGCATCAGTAAAATATTAAAAAGCAAAGTTTTCCCATAAATAACAAAACTAAGTAATTGGGAAAACAATATAGCCCATCAAACTAGGTTTAATTTTGTGAACACATTTGTCTTCAATCATTTCATGGTTTGGAATTTGTATTGTGATTATGTAGTTCATTCTTTTAAAAGGAGCCTGCATGAGAAATAAGAGCCTTTCTTAGGTTCCCATCTGTCAGGGCAGCTCTTCCCTTCAATGAACGGGGGATTATATCAGCAGCTATATACTTACATTCATGAGTTTTCTCAGGACTTGTGAGCTTCCACCTAAAAACTCATTTCCATTCATTAGAGTCATTAATTAGATCCATTTTTCAGTCAATTATTGTGAAACTATCTTATTACTTGGCTTAAAAAGTCTTCAATATGTATTAGCACTCAACCTTTTAAATTTTTTTTAAGAATTTAAAAATCTCCACCCATGATTAGGTAAGCATATATGTTTAAATATGTATACACATTGTAATTCATGGTTGCCTGTTGTATATAATCTGAAATTGATACAAGTATGCTTGTATCTGCTAAACTTTTATTACCCATCAAAAAGGAAGCAAACTAGAACTTTACAAAAGAAAACATCTAAGAATTCTATTTAGATTGATAACAAATCAAGCTGGAAGAGATCTAACGCCATTACCTTATCATTGACCTATTTTGAGGGCAGACACTAGGTAATTTGGATGTAGCTATGCCACCCCAAAGTATAAGTATTCTTGTTTTAATGTTTTGCTTTTGGACAGCCTTTACTTTCTGGAAACTAGAGCCTTGTGTGTGTTTGTAAGAATTTACCATTTTGAGGAGTACTATGCTGTATGAAGATTATATTCAAATTTTCCACACTGTCACTGAAGATGGGCTGAGATTCTTGCAAACAGGTCTCATGTGAGAACAAGCCATTTCCAAAACCGCTGAGATTCAGATGTCCAACAGAACAGCTGCCACGTGTCTGTCATTAGCTAAAGAGCATTGCTTCTGAGCCATGTGTTTTGCATTTCTTAGGCGGATGCCACGCTTAAAGTTGGTTGTTCTCTCTCCTTCATTTTTCCCTAAGGGAATTTTTCTATTTCTCAGTGGGATGTACAGTCTCACACATTGGTACCACAGACCAGCTACAGAAAAATCCTCCCATGCACGTTCATGCATGTAAATGTTCAGGCTCTGCTTATTCCCCTTAAACACGTAGTGTTTGTTACTCTTCTCCAAGAGTCACTACAAGACTACAAGTGAATTAAAAGGACAGACATCTAAAGGGAGACTAACTTAAAATCCTGTGTGGTTTGTAACCCTGTTGTTGAAAGGGAGACCTTTTTGTTCTTCTGTACAGGCAAACATTTGAAACCTACCAGCTTTCCTAATATGATGATTGTTGCCTAATAACGTGGGAAGTACCAGAGTGAACTCCCTGTTCATTCTAGTACTGATCTCAGCACCATGACTATACACATACCTGATCATTTTAATGAAAGAAACATCATCTTACCTTGACAAAATAATGACTTAACCTTTTCTGATACCATCATGGAAGCTTATTGCTAAGTTATTCATTTACTTGGATAAGGAGCCATGTTGTAAAATTTGTAACCCAAGATTTGGGAAAATTTGGAAAGTAAATCATTGCCATCTTAATCTTTGCAGTGTCTTGTAACATTATTAGCCAGAAGTCTAGCCTATGTACAAACCCAAAGAACTAGAAACAAGCTTAGGGATGCTATTGTTATTCTAACATCACCATCGGTTAAATATCTTATCTTTTTCAATAAATATTTTATCCAGAACTAAATTCTTGAAAGCTACATAGAAAATTTCCAAATGCAACTAATGGCACCTGGAAAGCAGCTTCTCTGTTGCATCAAGTACAGGCACAAATAAATATGATGCGTGCATGTCTAAAGTAAAAGATGCTTCACTGGATACTAAGCTCTTTGAAAACTGGTATTGGTTTTTGCCTAACACAGTGGCTAGTGTATGTGAAGTGTTCAAAACACATTTTCTAACTGAACTAACTACACCTATACTCTTCCACATTTCCCTAAAGCAGTAAACAAAGGTGTTTATTAACTGGCCTTGAGAGCGAAATTTGCAGACCAAATGACCTGATGGTATTCATTTAAATTCAGATTACAGTCTTGTTCTTAGAACTTCTGCCTACAGACTTCAAATACAACTTCATTGTCATGGGAACTATACCAACAGATAACATCCCTGTGTCACCATTATGAATGACTAATGTACTGAGCATGAAGTATTCTGATTTCCCCCATAATGCATATCAGTAAAATATCTGTTTTTCCATGTGCCGTTTCCCTTGTGTTTTTGCAAGTGTATATATTGGCCACCATAATGAGGAGTTAACACCAATGACTCCTTGACTGTTGATGGTTCAGTAGCTTCAAGAAGTTGCCTTTTCCCTCCCTAAACAGCTTGATGAATAAATCTTTGTTGTGCTTTATAGATCTGCCCACAGGAGTGACATGAATATGACTGAAGTTTGGTTGCCTGAGAGTCATTCAAGTGCTCTTTCATTCGCACACATTTGGCTTGAGAAACTCGCTTGGCTCACTCATATGCCAATTTCCTGCCATTTGGACTAAGTGTCCACTATAAAAATCACTTGGAATGGCAGACTCTTCCTTGTCTTTGCCTTTAGCACCACCCCCTTTCCACATTTCCGTTGCAGTCGCAGCCCTTCCTACCAAGAGAGATCTATCACAGTTTTGAAGTTTAGGTCATAAAGTTTGGACTTCCCAGGGCCTAGACTTTGCAGCTGTTTTGCTGTGTCTGTGCACTTGTAAGATGTAGTATTGCCAAAGCAGTGGACAGTAGTGGTAGTATAATATGCTTCTCTTTTCTCTTTTTCCCTCCCTGCCTTCTTTTGTCATTCTAGGGAATAAACCCAGGGCGCATGCCAGGCAGGTGCTTTGTCACTGAGCTGTTTCCCCAGCTGGATAATGTGCTTTTCATTTATCTTTTGCAACTCAGATTACCAAATTTTCTAGGCCTAGTGGTATAATTATGATACATTTCTTCAATAGGGTACCTTCCTACAACTTGAAGATTGTCATCCTGATAAAAGACAGCGCTGTGGGTTATAGGACACTGTATGCCTTTGGACTTTAGTGTGAAGGCTATAACTAAGAAAGCACATACTATGCACTGTGGTTCTGGAGGAGGTGATCATTGGGGTATGAGAACCATCTCCTTCTTCTGCCTCCATAGAAGAACATTTCTATAACTAAGAAAGCACATACTATGCACTGTGGTTCTGGAAGAGGTGATCATTGGGGTATGAGAACCATCTCCTTCTGCCTCCATAGAAGAACATTTCTCCAACCAGCTGTGTCCTGAAGTCAGCTAATGCCCTGAGCACAGAAAAGGCACTGCCCGTCCATCAGTGAGAACCAGAAGCCCAGCAGTGTAATGGGGACTGTGAAGTGGGCAATCAGAGGAGCTACCAAGCTGTTCCCATAACTGTTGGGCAACTGATTAAAATCCTACAAGGAAAAATAAAGAGTCTCATTAAATACTCAGAAAATAGAATAAAGAGGAATAGCACTTTCCTTTCAAAAGACTATACAGACTTGTCACATGACAAAATGCAGTTGTACTAGACTTTTGGCTAAGATTTTAAATTATGTGCTGCTAAGTATGAACTCTACTAGCCATCCCTTCTCGAGAAATTCATATTTAGCTTATTTATGCACAGAATTTTTATAACTATCCTAATATTCTTTTTAAGCTTAGATACTAAAGTAGGAAATGGAGCATTTTAAATGAACTAGAATTTGTCTGCATCTAAACTTACGGTTGTTAAACCAGAATGCTTTCTCTGCTGACCTTCTTGCGTGCTGTTAGAGTGCTGCTAGGTCCAGACTCCTGGTTGCTGCTGCCACTAATTACCTGTATGACACTGAGCCTGCCAGGCCATCTGTTATGTCTTGCAGCTGTTAACTGAGGAATTTGAACTAAATAATCTGTGTCACTTCATATCTCCGATCATCTCTGAGTCTGCTGTTGAAATATTCATTGGACTGAAAGTAAACAGTCTATAGTTTGAATCTGTGCTTCATAATCTACCTTTCTCCCGCTTTTGACAGGCTATAGTTTGCTTTAAAGAAGTACTGGGCTATAATCCTATAGCTCTTCATCACTAACTTATATGTTCTGTGAC
Source organism: Nannospalax galili (assembly GCF_000622305.1). Taxonomy (NCBI): domain Eukaryota; kingdom Metazoa; phylum Chordata; class Mammalia; order Rodentia; family Spalacidae; genus Nannospalax; species Nannospalax galili. Next base: position 536,273 of record NW_008336391.1, read on the forward strand.
TTGAGGTAATTTCCTTAGCACTTCTGAATCTCATTTTCCTCATCTCTGTAACGGACCTAATTGTGTCTACCTTCAAAGAGTTGTTGTCTGACTTTCATACAGTGGTACCTGAAAGTGCCAAGCTCAGAACCTGGCACGTGGTGGTTCTCCATGAATGTTTTAGTTGACCATCGAGGCCTGATCCACATCTTCCATGAACTCAGATTCTGTGTCCATTTACTCTACAGCACTGGATCATAGAAATTACAGAAGTCACTGACAAAACTAATTGAACTCTGGAATTAGCAAGTTTATTTTAGATTGCATTAATTCATCAAATATTTACTGGGTGCCAGTTCATATATCTGCTGCTACATATGTTACTTCAAATCTTGCTCTATGTAAGGCATGATACAGATACTTCAGTCCGGTCATACATGGTACTCTGCCGAAGAGCTCATTGCCTTAACTCGGTCCTCACAACAGCCCTGTGAGATTGGCATGTGGCCATTTACAGTTGGGGATATAGCTCACCTGAGCAAGCTGAGGTGCAGGAGACTGAAGTTAGCCAAGATCGCATATTGGTAAGTGCAGAGCCCAAAGGTGAATGCAGAGCGTATGTGTTGCCAGTCAGACACCTATGCAAGCTGTCATTTGAAAGTCACCTTGGACTTGGAGTGTGTCTGGGAAGTAGAGGAAGTAGAGAGCCTCCACTATTAAAAGTAGGTTTTGATTCAGGCAAGGAAATGAAAGTGGACATCAGGAAGCTGAGGGGAAGAGGGAGGAAGACATCCTGTGGATGGGGAGCTTTTCTTCCGAGTGGCCTAGCAGCATGTATGAGTGGAAGACATGGATTTCATGAGAGAATAAGGAATTGTGCCACCAAATTCTTTCCTCCAGAGCTAATATTCTCATGGGATATTAATATTAATACCAGGAAAAAGGCCCTGGGTGAAGAAAAATGATTTTCCCCTTCAGAGCCAGTTTTCTCACAATGACAATGAAGTTAAAGAGCTTTAGAAAGTGCTGGTGGAATATTAAACACCTCATTAACAAATAAGAGGACAGCTACAGCCCATGGGATTCCCTCTGAAAGCCAAGAAAAGGGAACTTGGTTATACCAGCTTAGGCAGAGGACTTCCTTCCTTAGAACTTTCTGGGCTCTTTGTGGGCCTTTAGTCCCTGTCATGCTGACCCAATTAAGGCCATCTGAGTAGAAACCCGTGACACAGTGTGTGTCACTCATGGCGACCCCATGTCTCACACACAGATGACACCCTGTGTGGTTGCACTTAGAACCTCACCACCTCATTAGCAATTAATCCTTTTATGGTGTCTCTGAATCATTCCCCTGTAGCATTCTAATACAGCCAGGGGAAATGAAAGATCTCAAGCAAACTTGACCTCATGAATAGTTAAATGTCCAATTTCAAAAGCTGTTACGGAAAGCTAAAAGATCGTGCCTTTGGATTTTTTAATGTGTAAGATTAGAAAGCATTGAAACATGAAATCATAAGATCTGCTCAAAGATTTATATACTCACGACTAGATTCTTTACCTGTGGTTTGTCTTGCTGTTTTCCAGTGCATTACGATGGGACTATGTACTAAACTGATCTGCCATGTCAGTTACATTAGATTAAATAAACACCATGAAAAATATAAACAGCCCAAGAACACACACTTTCCTCTGGGCAACTTCAAGCAGTAACATGTAATCAATTAAAAAAATAGCTGATTTTTAAACCATTTTTATACTGACATGCCACATATTGGAAAATAAATAACAAAAAGCAGATACCTTCAGGTATATTTACAGGACAGAGCTATAACTCTTCTGATAACAAAGTGAATCGTAAGATGCTTTGAATATTTGGGACTTGAGGGGCTGTGGTTAATTGCATTTTGGGTTTAAATTAGGATGATGAGCAATGCATTCTGGCCAGAACTCTTCTAGGTGAAAACCTTCCCTAAATGCATGGGTTGATTTTCTCAACAAGCAAGTCAATGAATTTTATCAATCTGTTTTTTGTGATTTAGACCTCACATGCCTGAGGGACATAATTCTTGATATCAATCATCATTATGCAATATGATAAATAGTAGAAGATGAGGCAGATGAAACCATCTTCATTACTGGCCTCAGGGTGGATGGCCTACAAAGACTGCCACAACCCAGCCCTATGCAGGTCGCTGGATTCTTTGTGGAAGGCAGATGTCTTTGGATTTTAAGACATTTACCAGAATCCTTGGCATTTTTGGAAGAGCAGAAGGAACAGACATGACCCCACGAGTGTAATAGGTATTTCAGAAAACAGAAGCAGCAGAACTCATGGGAGATTTTGTGGAGGAAGCAGGCTGTGAGCAAATTTTTAAAATTTTTTTCTTTTTATTGAATTTTTGTAATTTTCATACAATGTAATTTGGTGATATTTAGATCCCCTTTCCTATCTGCACCTCCCCTTACTACCCCCCAACTTAATGTGCATACATACACACATATATATATGTATATATGTGTGTGTGTGTGTGTGTGTGTGTGTGTGTGTGTGTGTGTATAATGTATATGCCCAAAGAGTCTGATTTGTGTCCCAAAGCATCCTTCAGGGTGAGTCTCTTCATTGGAGGCTGGTTAATCTACCAAGAATCCCATGCTTGAAAGAGAGTGTCTCTGCCCCTCCCAGCAGTTGTCTGTTGCCACAATTTCCATAGATGGGATTGGAGCTTCCTACCGACTTTCTCATGTCTATGCTAGGATTTTTTTTTCTGGTTTGAGCTTGCATGGGACTTACCCTTGCTGTCACTATTGTGAATTCATCTGATAGGTGACCAGGGTCTCGAAAACTGCTTCCTTGCGGCCATTCCCCCAACCCCCACCCCCGCTCTTACAGTCTTTACACTCCCTCTTCCACAATGATTCCTGAACCTTGGGAGGCAGAAGTTTGATATAGGTATCCTATTTAGGAATAAGCACCCTGCAGTCTCTTGTTTATGAGCAAAATCTTGAAGGCTGTTTGGGGTTGGTAAGTCACCCCTAAAACTCATTGCATTTTTAATAAGGAAGTCTTTGGTAACCTTGAAAAAAATTTAATAAGCAAACAGTAAAGCCATTGGTGAATCATCCGAGTGTTTCAAAAACAAATTCCTACCAGGCATGGTGGCACACACCTTTAATCCAAGCACTTGGGAGGCAGAGGGAGGTGGACTTCTGTGAGATTAAGACCAGCTTGGCCTACACACGGGCTTGTCTTGAAACAAATTCCCACTTAATGCCCACTGTACAGGTAGACATAGTTTCGGGTGAGTATGTATTCTTTTCCAAAGTATGGAAGATGCCCAGTTTCAAAGCTGTTGCTTATGAAAAAATGAAAGTGTTACAGAAGCCACATAACCAGAACGTGGCTATCACTTCTTTTCTCGTCCAGTTTTTTCTGCTTCCTCTTCCTTATCTTCCTCCTCTTTCTATCTTCCTTTATCTCTTATTTGACTTCTCTGTCTGATTCTTATTCTACGTCTTCACTGACTTCCTCAGTCCTCTGCAGGAAAGGGTAATGAATGTAGACCTGTAAGAGACTCCAGAGTAATTTTTATTATTTTTAAAAATAATTATTATTTTTATTTTAATAGGTATGAGTATAGTGCCTGCACATATGTAAGCACACCCATGTCATGCAGTGTCCGCAGAGGTCAGAAAAGGACTTCTAATCCTCTGGAACTGGAGTTATGGATGGTTGTTAGCTGCCATGTTGGTACTGAGAATTGAACATGGGTCCTCTGCAAGAGCAGCCAGTATTCTTTACTATCTCTCCAGCCTCTCCATGTCATTTTTAGGGCTTAGTTTTCCTATCTTCTGAAAGAAATGACCACAAACTAGATGGCAAAAACCAACAGAAGCGTATATTCTCACCTTTCCACAGGCCAGAAGTCCAAAGTCAATTCACTGAACAAAAAGTGTCAACTCTACAGAGAAGTCCATCTCTTGCCTCTTTTGAGTTCTGGTGACTGCCAGTATTCCTTGGCTTGTGGCCACATCACTCTAATCTCTGCCTCTGTGGTCACACAGCTTTCTCCTCTGTGTGCCAGCTTTCCCCAAGTCCCTATTATAAAGATACTTGTGATGACATTTAGGATAATCCAGTCTGAATCTATATCTGAAAAGACCCCCTTTTTCAAGTAAGGTAACATATTGTTACCAAGGATTAACATATATTATATTTTTTTCTTTCTGTGTAGCCCTAGCTGGCCTGGAACTCACTATTCACACTAGGCTGACCTCAGATCAGGATATCTTCCTACTTCTGTCTCCCAAGTACTGGGATTACAAGTGTGTGCCATGGTGCCCAGCTGCATGTGGTATCTTTAGGTGCTATTTGTTCAGCATACTACAGAATATTACAGATTCTCTCATTTGACATCTGAAAAACAGCACTGTGCTCAAAGGCAGAGGCCAGGGTGTTGGGTAGATCATATCTAAAAACATGAGGATGAAGGCAGACCTACCAAGGCATCCTGTGTTTTCCAGAACGGAGTTCAGTGTTTGAGCAGCACTTCTCTGCCAAGGATTGAAAAGGAAAAGGGAATGCTGCCCAGAACTGAGCACCAGTCAAGACCCAAATAGTGATGACCAATAGTATGCTTTTATGGAGAGACAAATCTCTAGGCATGTTTGTGAGGAATTGTTCTATATTAGGTTAGTTGAGATGGGAAGACCTCCCTTAATTGTGGGTGGCACTATGCAGGGGCTGAGGTCCTAGACTAAATAAAAGGGAGCTGAGCGCAAGATTCACCTCTTGCCACTTCTTGACTGTGGCTGTGATGTGACCAGCTGCCTCAGCTCCTGCTGCCTTACCCTCCCCACCAAGATGGACTTCCCCTCAAACTGTAAGTGAAAATAAGCTCTTCTTCCCTGAAGCTGCTTTTGTGGGGTATGTGGTCACAACAGGGAGATAGTAACTAATAGCCAGTAAGCTAATAAGGAAAATTGGGGCCAAATTGTTTTGCTAAACCTGACCTGAGATTCTTAGGCTTTTGGAATTGGTTTGTAAGAGAAATGCTGATGAGTTTGGAATTTTGGTCTAGAAAACCATTAAATGCTTTAATCAGAACTTAATGGGGTATTTTGATGTGAATTTGGAAAACCATTTCCTGACTCCTGAGGTTTCAGAAAGTAACAAAGACATTCCTGCTGTATTCTGGCAAAGAACCTGATTGCATTGTGCTTATGTCCTGAAGAGTTTTCATTAGGTTGAATTGCGCATGCCTTTAATCCCAGCACTCGGGAGGCAGGTGGATCTCTGTGAGTTCAAGGCCAGCCTGGTCTACATAGTTCCAGGGCAGCTAGGGCTACAGAGAGACCCTGTCTCAAAAAGACAAAATTAAAAAAAAAAAAAAAATGGAAGGATGCAAAATGGCTCCAAGGATAAAGGCACTTGCCATTTGGCCTGATGACCTGAGCTCCATCCCTGGCATGATAGAAGGAGAGAACTGACACCCACAAGTTGTCCTCTGAGTGCTACACATATGCTATGGCACAGGCAGGCAGGCACGCACGCACACACGCACGCACGCACACACACACACACACGGAGTAAATAAATAAAAATGAAAAGTTTTTTGGCAGAGGATATTTCAAGACAGCATAATATTTAGCTATGATATGGCTACTGCTTGCTGTTCTTAAAGCAGAATGCTGCTGAAGGGCTTTCCTTACCCAGAACAGCTGCATCGGCAGACAAACAAAAGCCCTGGCAACTGTGATCTAATGGGACCACGCTACATCTCAACCTGACAGCAGAACTCAGTGGTGTCATCTATATGGTTTTACATGAAAGACGCTTGAGTTAAGGAGTCATAGAGGCCTGTGCCAAGGTTTCAAAGGGTTGCTGTGATCAGGCAACATGTGACAGGGTGGGATTTCCTGCAAAGAGGCTCTGAGAGACCATTGCATAAAGATGTGAAGATGAAGCCCAAGTTGAAACGTAGACCCCAGAACCACAGAAGGTCCACTGAGGAAAGCTGCAGGCACAGGAAGATGCTGCCTAAGAGAGAGGTTATGTGTGCCATTTTGAACTGGTAATGCTTTGCTGTGGGGGCTATCTGTGCATTTTAGAATATTTATCAATATCTTGGCCTCTAGATGCTAGGAGCATCCTCTTGCTAAGTTGTTACAAACAACCAAGAATGTCTCCAGATATGGCAAAATGTTCTTTGAAGACCAAATCACCACTGTTGAGAATTACAGATTTAGTTGCATTATTTACCCATTCAATCACAATAGCATTTATGGAGTACTTACTAACCTGGTCACCCTGCTGAGCACTTATATTAATGAGTTTGAATTTTACAAATGCTCACAAGGTAAATGTTTTTTACTCTAAGGAAATTGAGGGACAAGATTAACAGTCTATGAGGGAAGAACCAGGTATTAAATCAGCAGTTAGGATTCAGAACTGATGTCTTTCCTCATGATAACACAGCCACTGTTCAGTGCTGGTCCAGGAATACATTGTTACAGTCTTCACAAGCATCTTCTTTTGCAACTTCTTAAAGACTGTAAAGAGACTATATGTAGCAGTGGGTAGAAGGCAGGGGCAAGATGGGTTCATGCTATTAACAGAACATTCATCTTGACACTTATGTTACTTCCTTTAATCCTCACAGTGACCCTATTGACTCCACAGCTTATATTGTTCTTAATTTGTGGAAGAATATAGATACAAAAAGCTAAATATTTTAACACAAATGTAAGCTGCTCTAAGAGGCAGAAACAGAATTCAGCCCAGTGCTTTCCAGCTTCCAAGATCACATTCTTTCTGCTTTAATCTTCTGCTTTCCTTTGATGTTACAAAGATGTGGGGAGGGGCATTTTTAGGCTATATATATACAAACTTCTATAAAATATCAAATTATTTGGCACAGAAACTTGGAAATTTTGAGGCCTCCCTTGTCCTTCCCTCCATCCTCTTGGATGGTATAGTGAATGAGGCATGCAGGCAGGCACAGGTGGGTGGGCTGGACTTATGCAGGTCTGCTGTGGGTTCTCGGCTTGTTACCCCTCTGTTCTCTGCCCCTGTGAAAGTCACATATCAACCACAGTTCCAGCTTTCTTGTTTGTGGACATGAGATTAGTAATGCCTACCTTGCAGGGTAAAGATGAGATATATAAGAATGTTGTTATTTGTTGGTACAATTTTGGTCTTCACAGTTACGAGCTATGTATTTTGTTACCTTCATCCCCTCACAAGATTTCCATGCCAGTTTCTTGACCACTATCAGAAGAATCTTGAAACCTGAATTAAAAATCCATCAATATTCATTTTTTATTAAAATGAAGATATCTTGGTCAGTAGACAAAACATATAAAGTCTCATTAGGAAAACATACTTTGAAAGATGGGTGTGGGTACAGGGTGAGCAGAAGAAGTCACAACAAAGAGACAGGGATCTTACAGGGCTTTTTTTTTTCCAGACAGACCAAGTGCAAAAGGTTATTGTGGAAAACAGCATACCCCAGTCTGTATCCCCAGAAGCTAGCGTGAATACTAAGTGCTTTTTTAAAGGAAAGTTTTATTGTATCAAAGCCTAACTCATGAGATAGGCATGTTAACCTTGAGTAAGGACTTCTTTTTAACTGTAATATAGAAATACATATAAAAGTATATAACTAGGAGGCAGAATGGAGAAAAAATATGAAAGAAATACTAAGGAATATAGATTTCTAGGTCAGTATTAGGAACTTCACAACTCAAATATGTGGATTTTAAGAAAGTTCTCGATTTTGCTAAATTGAGCAAAGAAAATATCCATCTAATTCTTAAAAATATGTGTCACATGTCCTCATCTCAATGGACTGAAACCTTGCAATGAGACCCACTGCTTCTGGGAGATGTTCTTTTAAACAATAGTTGAAGCAGAAAGCATTTGAATGGAGTTGCCTGGTATAGAGTGGGGGTCAGAGCCTGCAGGGACTCCTAAGATAATGGGATGATTCATTCATATGACAGTCACACATCTCCATCCCAAGAAAGTGAAAAGAAAGGACAAGTCAGCTTCAAGAGTCCATGAGAATTAAGTTAGTATGTTGTGAATTTATGATTGAAAATAATAATAGATTTCATTAAAATAGAGGCTTCAGAGGACATAGTTACCTGTGAGGCAAAAATCACTTAAATTCAATTAAATATGGTTTTTAAAAGATGCTTTTGATCTCTATGTAGAGATCAACTGACTGTAAAACTCAATCAGATGTATATAACAGTAACGCCATAAATGGTCATGATGAAATTAAAAAAATGATATATTAGCTCCTTGCCTTCTCAGCGAATAACATTATAACAGCCAAATATTTCTTAACATTCTCTTTTTCTTTCTCTCAATAATGGTTATAATAAAATTTCATACAATGAAAGGGACTGGGAACCCTCATACCTATTAAGACAGAATTTGACCTGATCATTTATTTGTGCATTCAGGGAGTGAAGATGAAATGATACAGAAAATTACTCCATTTCTCTCTGGAAGTCATAGAGGTTCATTCTATAATATGGGATGGGAAGCTAGAGATAAAATAATTTTTTTGAGAGAAATAGAACCTATAATTTGAGCTGTGTCAGAAGAAACTTTATATTAGGCCACAGGGGGGAAATGAGATTAGAAAAGGAAAATGTGACTTACCTGGAGAGAAAATTCAATAAGGAAAGGACATAATACAGTGGTTAATTTTTGGTGGTGAGGAAGATGAGGATGGCATACGAAGATGGAAGCTGAGTTCTCTTTCTGGCAGACATGCCCATCATGCAGACCGCCCCCTAGAACAGAGCCACATTAAGGCTTATAACCTGCAGGTAAAGAGAATAGGTGACCTTCCTTACCCTTTTAGGAGAGCCAAAGCAAGCAATGTGAGAGTCAAGTCTCCAGGAAGAGAACTTGGAAGGCCTGCGTTCCTACTGTCACTTTGGGTCAGATGTACACGTCCAGGCCCAGGACATGCGTAGGAGCTCCAGGAAGTTGAACTTTAACTGAGTACTGTGGAGTGAACAAGACGTCAAAGACCGTGAGGGCCAATTAGTGTGGGGATATCTGAAGAATGAGAGAGGATATATAAAGACTAAGGGTTTGCTTCTCTCTCCCTTTCTCTCCTCCTCCTCCTCCTCC
>NW_008336391.1:545414-591370 GCF_000622305.1 Nannospalax galili
TCTCCCCCTCCTCCCTAGCCCAGCCCACCCCCAGTCAAGTGGTCTTATGCCAATTTGGACAGGTATTTAAATCTCCAAGAGGATAAGACAGGTAAGTCTGGGGTCATTTGTCTGTAGCTGCTCTGTGAGACACAATAAATTATAATCACAAAGACCAGCATTCTTGAGGTATTCTAACTGCTTGCTATGTATGCCCTCGAGGAATCTACCATGATAGTTCACACATACACATTAAGAGAGGAAGGGAACGCATAAATGCATGAAAGATGGTCAGAGTGGGTTCCCTGCTCCCCCTCATTCTCTGCAGGGGAATGGCTGGAACTCAGGGCACATGGGTATCAATGTGTGAAGCAGGCCAGGACTCTTCATTCTGTTTGGTGAATGCACTGTGTGGACTACTTTTTGAGGTTTCCCTTGGAAGAAAGTCTAAGGATGCAGATTTTAAATTCTTCTCTGGAATTACTGTCTTGTGAAGAACAGACAATGAAAATATTAACCTATAGCTAAATTACAACCTCTTAAAGGACCTCAGCTCTGAGCATTTTCTGCTATTGGAAGATGCATTGACTCCTGGCCTGATAACTTTGTTGAATGACGAGGCTTTCTATAGCATGAGAATGCAAAAGTATGGTTCAGTCATCAGCTCTTCTCATTTCCATGCCTTTGTGTAGAGATTGCTACTCTATTTTTCATGTTATCGTTTTTAAATGTTTTTTAAAAATATTTTAAAAGTATTTTATTATTTTTATTTTATGTGTATGTGTATATTGCCTGCTTGTAGGTAAGTGCACCTGTGTCGTACAATGCCCACAGAAGACAAAAAAGGTTGTTGGATCCCCTAGGACTGGAATTACAGATAGTTGTTAGCTGCCATGTGGGTGCTGGGATTCGAACCTGGGTCTTCTGCAAGAACAGTTAGTGTTCTTAACCGTTGGGCCTTCTCTCCAGCCCCCTCATGTTATCATTATAAAAGGGACTGGGTTGAGGAGGCAAAGCTTTTAGATGTCATTCTATGCTAGTTCAAATGTTAATGTAGTGATAACTGTGCAGTTTATAGTTTGTGATAAATGGTTGCCAGTATTAAACTGTCCAATAAAAATATACTCTGCTACATTTTAGGATGGAGGCCAGAGAATACAATGCTTTGCTTTGGGTTGTTTTGGAATAAAGATAGGGGGCAGGAATTGATAGATGATTTCAGAATAATGGTATTGTCAGAATTGATTAATCAGAAGAATGTATAGTCCTCTTCACCTCACCATGAAGTTAATTCCTAATAAGATACATATTAAAATGCTTTAACTTACTTATCATTTTAGGAGGGAGATTGTGGAGACCTTAGTGAAAGGATAAGTTTTCCATGATTGGCATCTGTCCCTTAATCTTATGATTAATGATAATCACCGAAGAGAAAAGTTTGCAAGAATGTTGCTTAGAAAGGTCCTGTTAATTTTAGGGGGAAATCATAATGAGTGACATATTCCATTGTGGGAACTTGATGTCTCCCTAATCCTCCCCCCAACACCCATGGAACTAGCCTGTGAACTTTATGACCCGGGGATTGGAAGACCTAGAGACAGGATATAAGTGAAACTGTATGGGTAAATGTAGGTGGTTGTCAAGATCCTAGCTTTTTTTGAGAGAGGAGGGTAGGAGTTCACAGGTGTTCAGTATATTATTTGTAACATGTTATTATGTTGTTATTAAAGTCTTTTTTCTGCTTTGCTTCCAGCCATCAATGTAGAGCAAGAGATCTCCACAGAGTATTTACTGTTAAATGTCACCTATACAGACCCTGTGTTATATATAAGTGTCTCCGTGCACCTCTGCAACACATGGTAATCTATAACAGCTACCTGCAGGCATTTTTGAAGCAGCTATGACATAAATCCTAAATGAGAAAGTTTGTATGTAGAAAATATTTTTGAACACAATTACATGAAGTAAATATGTATATTCATGTATATATATAAAATACATATATAATAAGCTGTCTTATAATATTAATTTTAGTATTTAGCACACACATACATATATGTTATGTATTTATATAAAGATTTTTATTTCCAAAATGCTTGCCATAACTAATTTTATTCTGAAGTTCATAATCACTCTGCATAGAGGTTACATGACCTGCCCAAACTCACACTTAATAAGTGTCAAGGCCAAGACTAGCCATGAAGTTTCCTGACACTTAGCCAAGAGTTCTTTCCACTCCAACAGCTGTCAGTAGCTACTGGGAAGGCCAGGGGAAGAGACTGATTTGTCATTTCTGACACTGAGAATGACAGGTAGTTTTTTTGTAGGTTGGCTGGTCCAGCGCAGGCCTGTCAGTGTCTGTGGTAAGTTACAGGGGCCAGGATGTATGACAACTTTGATTATCTTCTGCCTGTGTTATTGTGTATCCTGCTACCATCTGTGCTCTAGCTGTTTTGTGTTTTACATCATTTTTATTTACACTTTTGATCATACCAATGCAAGATACCCTGTCACCAAAGGTATGCAAAACTGTAACCTTGAATCGTATCTTTCCCCAGTTCCCCAGGAATGGCACAACATCATGACAAAGTTTTACTTTCATTAGTCAAAAACTTATTTGCCACTTAATGATTACAATAATAAAGATCGACATTATTATGTCAAGGTTAAAAATCAGTGAACCGTCTCTGTTTTATAGGACATTTTCTTTTAGGATCTCCCATTTATCTGATTTATGGTTATGTCCAATATCAGAAGTAAGGTAAATTAAAACATCGTTAGATTATTCATCCAGGATTCATTGACAGAATTAGGAAGAAATAAAAACAACTGCTACTTTGTCACAAACAACAACAGTAATCACAATAAAAACCAAGTTGACAATTAAGAATTAGCTATTCAAAATAAAAGTACTGTCTATCATACCAAACAAGGAGAGGTCCTTGGTAATGGCCTTGACGTGGTGGTGAGCATGTTTGAAGTTCAGGTAACACATCAGTGTATTATTTTTAAATCTGTTACATAAATTTCACAAACAACTTTTTTTCTTGAAAAATAAGGAAAACCTTTAAAATAAATAAAATAAAAATAAGGAAAATCTTCGGGCTTTCAGGTGAGATGCTATAACAAAGACCCTCCCCCTTCCAGAGGTACTGGCTTACATAGATAAATGTGCATTCTCGTGTGATAGTCTTGCCTTTCCAAGTGGCATACTGTGTCTGTTCCTCGGCGTCATCACTCAGGTCTCTTTCTTACCTCTGCAGTGGCGTTCCCTGAGTATCACACTCCTCCACATTACTGAAGCTGGATCACTACTGTGTCTATGTTACAAGTCACATAAAAGAACTAGGAGAGAGTCCAAGGCAAGTGTCTGTAAGATGATGATGCAGAAATGACACTTGTCAGTTCTACAGCCTCATCACATGAACATACCTAGCTTCAAGGGATGCTGGGAAATGTAGTCTCTAGCTGGGAGTCCAGTCTACTGAAAAAATGGGGTGGAAGAAATACTGGAGAGTGGAGCTAGGTAGATTCAGTTACTAATTTCTAGAGGATGTGGCAGCTAGCAGCATCTACAATAGCTATGAAATACAAAACAAAATACATTTACCCAAGTAGGGATAATGACATCATTGAAAGACAATAAGACAATGGACTATCACTGGGAGCACTTGAGTTCTTTAAATATTATAATTTGAAGTTTTCTGTCTACTGCCTCCTTAGAGCAAAACATATGCAGGTCACCTCTTCTCTGCACGAAGGGTTAATTGTGCCGGCTTTATTTTTCATGAGACCATATGAAGGGAAAACTAGTTTTAATGCAATACAAGTAGATTAGAGGCATCTCACTCTTTTTAGACAAGATTTCCTTATAGCCTCCAAATGGGCTGTAACTTGCTATGTAGACCAGGCTGGCCTCTGTTTCACAGAGATCTTCCTGCCTCTGCCTCCCGAGTGCTGGAATTAAAACTCATACACCACCATGCCCAGAAAGATGTTATTTTTAATATTATTGAATAATAAACTTTTCTAAATAAACCCCAACTTTCCAAATAATGAAAACTTGGTATTCAAAATTTCATCTTAAAAGAACTATGGCATCTTTTGCATGTGTGTGTGGTATTTACTAAAGAGTTATATGTATTTTACTATATACATTAAATTCAGTTGAAATTAACTTATTCTTTCTTGCATTGATTTCCTATTGTATACCAGCTTTGCATGTGGTTTACAGTTTAATCTTCCCAACAGCTCACTGAAGAGGCTATATTTTCCTTATTTTGCATTTGAAGAAAACAAGGGCCAAGCAGTTTAGGCATTACATTAGTTATTTTGTTGTTTTTCTGTTGTTGATGGAATATCTGAAAGAAACAACTTGAATTTATTTGGGGTCACAGTTTGAAGACACACTCCATTGTGGAAGAGAGTTTTTTGGTGGTTGGGCTTTGTCCATGGTGACCACAGCTTACAGCTTTGCTTGGAGTCCTCAGTGGATCAGGAAGCACAGAGCTAGGGCCAGAATCAGAACTGGCATAGAACCCCTAAAGTCCTGCCCCTAGAGCCCTGTGTCTATCATGTCAGCCCCATGTCCAAATTGTTCTACAACTTCCTAAAACAGAATCACAAGCTGGGTACCACATGAGTAGGAGGGAAAATTTTTTATATTCTAATAATAACATTCTGTCCCTGGCCTTCATAGGCTCATGGTCATCTAACAATGGAAAATGCACTCAGTCCAACTTCAAAATATCCAGTAGTCTTAATGGTGTTTACTCTGCTCAAAAGTACAAAGTTCAAAGTGTCTTCTGGGACTTAAGGCAGTCTCTTAACTGTGAGCCCCTGTAATAGCAAAATCCAAGTTACATACTTCCAATATAAAATGGCATGAAGTAAACGTTCCCTTTCCAAAAGGGACGAACAAGAGGATAACAAGACATGATCAGACCAGTGCAAGAATTAAAACTCTGAAGCTCCGCATCTGGAGCTTGTGGTGGCATCATCTAAGTCCCAGTTAGCTTGGGTGGCCCCGCCACTGCCCCACCACCTACAACACACATGTGCTGTCCCTTAAGCCAACTCTATTCAGTTCCTGAAGTTTTCTTTGGCAGATTTTCCATATCCTGGCATTTTCAAATATCTTGAGGTCTCCATTGCCATGTATACTCTTCACTTTCACAGCTTTACACATCAGCCTCCCAGGGCCTCTCTTCAGGGAACTCAATTGCACTACATATTTTCTGCCCTTCAGCTATTTTCTGAAGCCGTGGCCCAAGCCTCCATGAGCCTGTAACTCTTTCATTCAGCATGTCTGCAAAATCAGCACCATAGTATGGACAATGCCAAGTTCTGCTGCCGGCTCAAATGCAGCTTGGCCCTCTTGGCTGCAACAACCTCAGAGTGACTATGAGACTCAGCCTGGGAACACATATCCCCAGGCAATCCTCTTGGAGCAGGATGCCCTGAAACCCCTGTCTTCTCAGGCACGTTCTTTTCAGGCACTCTCCTCTGAAATGTATTTTTAAGCAATGGGACTTTTGATAGGGGAGTCAAGGCACCCTCCTGTTGTCTCTCAGCAAAGTACACCATCTCCCTTTAATGACACCAATCTCAAAGATCATAGCTGATTTGTCCACACCTGACCTGTCTCCAATTAACTGGAATTACATTAGTTTCCTTTACAATCACATTTTTTACATCTTTCCGCTCCACTTTTCTACTATCACTAAAAATCTGACTAAAAGTAGCACTAAAACCGCCACAGACTTAATGATCTGCAGTCTTGAAATTTCTTCCATCAAACATTTTTTTTAAATTACTTCTCTTTCAGATTTCCAGGGCATGGAAAAAATACCTAAATTCTTTGCTAGACTCTAACATGAATGACCTCTAGCATAATTCCTCATCGAATCTTTGTTCCTTGCTGAAACCTCATATGTCTGGACCTCAGTGTCTACATTTCTATCCATTCTGGTCTTCTGCATGCCTACCAGAATTGCCCAGAAAGCTCTGCTTATAGCATTCTAGGGATCGTCCCTCCCAAGCTCCAAATTCTTCTGTATTCCACCACAAATCAGTTGTGAAACCCTATGAACCTCATGGTCGTGTTTACACCATGCTGTCACTTCTTAGCACTTACCTTCTAAGTTAATCTTTTTCATCACTGTGACAGAATGCCTGATAGAAACAAATTAATGGAAGAAGAATTTATTTTCATTCATGGTTTGAAAGAGTATAGTCCAGCCTGGTCTCAAGAAGGCATGGGAGCCAGGGCTCTGTCCATGGTGCCAAGAAGTTGCAGCATGACTTGCATATCAGTTGACCTGGAAGCAGACAGCTCAGGTCAGAAGAGGAGCCAGTCTGTAACTCTCAAGTCCTGGTGCTGGTCTCACATCTGTCAGCTAGACCCCATGTCTGAGAAGCTCTACAACCTCTGAGGACCATGTGTTCAAACCATGAGGCTGATATTTCACCTTCGAACCACAGCAAGTAGCATAACTAACTAGGTACAAACCCTAGTTAGTGATGTACCTTCCAGCATACTCTCTCAATTTTCTTTATCAAATATTGATTATGCAACATTGATGGGTCAGGCAGTAAGTCAGACATTTTTGTATGCCTTACTCCTATTTAACCTCATAACGATTCCCTGAAGTAACCCCCCTCCCCATTTTATGGAGTGCAGCTATGGTTCAGATTGGGAATGTATTTTACATTACAGTGTAGAGCAGTGGGTCAAACAGACAAATCTTTCCACTTGGAACTGACCTTTACAGGTAGCCACTTCCAGTGGGCTCCAACTTAGAGACAGTTCAGTCTTGTATTCCCTCTACTCTACATTATTATCATTTCTATACCAGAAATGTCTTTCTAATCCACCCTCCATTGCAGCTTAGTTTTAATCATTTTGAACATTGGACCATTATCACTTTCCTAACTTGCCTTTATATTGAAATATCTTCCCTTAGTCCAGTCTCTACACTCTCACAAGGTGGTGACCCCCACATATGTAAAGCATGCCACTGCAGTTATTCAATGCTGAGAACCAGCCAGTTTGCTTTTTTTAAATCTCCATGGGACTTAGTTCATTACTTGGACACACAAGGTTCTTCTCAATTTTCTCATCATCCACCTCCCACTCAAACTGAAATCTGCAATGCCTAATGCTCTGCTAATCTCCAAATCCACCAGCTTTTTCATGGCTTTGTACTTTGGTGCACAATGTTCTTGAAACCCAGAGTAGATTTTCCTTTTTTTCTGCCTGGAAAATTTCTACATGTTTTAAAAGTTACAATTATAAAAGTATAAAGTTACTTCTTCAAATGAAAGGAAATCACCCTCCTTTGGTCCCACAAACCTTTTGTGTATCTTAGTAAAGTACAATCAAGGCTAATATAATCACATGCCTGATTATGTTTCTTGACAGCCATTAGCACCTGGGCCCTTGCACAATGCCTGCACATTATGAACACATTTTATTGGAAATAATTGATAAAACATGTGGTTGCTAGATATAGCAAAATGAGACTTGTGATCTAGTGGTCACTTAATAGCAAAATAAGTCAGTTGTCTACTGAACACTTACTCTAGACAAATTATTGTGCTTGATGCTACAGGGGACTCAAGAAATAATAAAACCTCACCCTAATTCCTTAGCTAAACTTACAATTTAATTAAGAATCATAGACTACGTTGGAAGTTAGGACATTTGTGCCCCTTCTTAATGATTCCTTGCTTGTTCTTTTTAGGCTAAAAAATTTGGGGCTGAATTTTCCTTCTAGAACATAGTTTTCAAAAATAAGTCTTTAAAGGCACATAGAACAGTGTTACTGAAATACAAAATGAATTCTTTACCCTCTGTTGATGTTAAAGATGAGAGGAGGATGTGGGCAGTGAAAAAAGATTTGGTTCATCAACGACACAGGAAAGATTAAACAAAATTTAAAAAGATACATTTATGTTGTAGATATAGAAACAAACACAAAAAGTGCATTGTGTTTGTCAACTCATGTTTCACAAATAATATTAATAAACTTCTCCCAAACTCAGTGTCTTATAAATGCACACATTTATTCTCAGACCTATGATTTGTTGATCTAGGTTGGCTTGACCAAGTGGCTGTGTTTCAGGCTGAGCTAGGGTTGTCGCTAGACTGTGGTTAGTTTAAGGCTGTTTCTACATAATCCTACCCTTGTGTTTGATGTCTTGGGAAAAGTATTTTTTGGGTGTGGGAAGGATGGAACAATTCTGATCAAGAGAATCGGCTGAGGCCCACTGAGTCCTTCACTGTTCACAATTACCCATGCCTTGCCCTGTACTTTTGTAATAGTTTTTATGAGACTAAATTAAGTATATTTCTCAATCCCACTAATGGATTTATCATGTAGTTTACTTTGTAAGATGAAATATGGGCAGAAACCACAATTTTTCAGCTTAAGGAAAACGATCTCAACAAGCATCGTGCTTCAGCAGCCAGATCCGAGACCCTCACCTTGAGCACCCATGCCTCCAGAAGCATAAGAAATTTATTTTATTCATAAACCATCCAGTTTGGTAGTCTACTAAAACAATATAAAACAGATTAAGATAACTATCACGTCTTCAGATGTATGTATCCGTTTGACCAAATAAGCACATTTCTGATAATTCACTATAGAAATATTGCTTAGCTATGAACTAAATTATTTATAAGAGTTTGAACTGCAAAATAATAAAAACAACCTAAATATCTATCAGTGGGGGGAAAGATTAAACAAAGATGGTACATCCATTCAATGAAATATTGTGCAACTATAAAAAACAGAACAACCTTTTATGTCATGATGTAGAAAAGGTCTTGTGAGGAAAAAAGCAACATGAATAAATATATGCAGAATACACACCCTTTTGTGGAAGAAGGGAACATGTGTTTGTATTTACATAATACAATTCTAAAAACATTAATAAATGCATTCATGAAGGAAGGAGCGCAGTAATATGTGTGACGAGAGACATTCACTCCATACTATTACTTTTAATATTTATTATTTTTATTTTATGTGTATGAGTATATTGCCTGCATGTGTGTTAGTGCACCCGTGTCACACAATGCCCATGGAGGTCAAAAGAGGACACTGGATCCCCTGGAACTGTAGTTACCAATGGTTTTTAGCCAACATATAGGTACTGGGAACCAAACCCAGGTCCTCTGTGAGAGCAGCCAATGCTCTTAACCACTGTCATCTCTCCAGTCCCGCATTGCATATTATTTTAATATATTTTGAAATGTGTGAATGTATTAAAACATTTTTAAAGTGATCACTGTAAGGCATACCTTTTTACCATTAGAAGTAGAGCTTGTATTTAATTACTAGATAATTACTTTTGATCTTCTCTATCTGTGGTTTCTGTATTTGCAGATTCAACCACTAGCAGATCACATGCAATATATTTAGGACTGCAGTGGGTAAAACTGTACTAAACAAACACAGATTTATATTTCTTTTCATGTTCCCTAACAGTAAATATAACAAGCATTTACATGGCATGTCCATTGTATTCAGTAATGTAAGTAATCTCATGCTGGAATGGTACAGGAGTGACATGCAAGTATTAGGCCATTTCCCACAGGAGACTTGGTATCCATGGAATTTGGCATTCCTGAAAATCCTGGAACCAACATCCTACAATAACTGAAGATTTACTATACTCATTGGTTTGTAATAAACCTGTTAAAATTGTTAGTGTTCAGAGCAAAGCACTAGACTTGGCACCAGGTATTTGAATCTGTATCAAACTATTATTAGTTGGCATGATTATCAAATCAGTCTCTCCTCTCTGGAAATTAGTCTTCTCTTTGGTATAATTCCTTAAGCTGACTGGTTTCTGCTCTTGCCGTAAGTCTTTCTTTTCCTTGCCTCTTGTGGACTGGTAGCAGTCACTTTGACTGATCATTACCATTTCTGCTTGACAATATGAGGAAACCGAACCACAGGCAGGCTATATAAGAGGACAAGATCACACAGCAGGTTGAAAGTCATAGATATTGCAGGAACACATACACATCTTGAATGTGACAGATCCTCTTTCACTACCAGCTGCCACACAGTCAGCCAGTGCTAATTCCAGCTGGGTCAAAGCTATGGATGGATAGGTAGAGTCCACTTGACAGTTTTCTCAATGTGTCTTATAATCCTTGTTTTCATCTTAATATTTGTCTCACTGTTTTAAGAACTGTCTTTTCATCACTTTTCCATGTTTTCAGTGGCATATAATCCTACAGTATCATCATGGCTGCCCTCCAATATCCTTTTAGCAGCGTTTGGAAGCTTGTGTTAACCTGTTTACTTTTTTTTTTTTTTCTATATTCTGCTGGGTAGTTGCCAACCCTTTTGGGTTTCCCAGCTCTTGCAAGGAGGGGTTGATTTGTTAAACCAAAGATTTAGTCAGAACAGTTCTTCCTTTCTGAATAGGCATACACAACTTTTCTTGTTAATCTTAGTACACATTCTCAAAATGGGGAAAAAACCATTTCTGTATCTTAGTTGTGGTGACTATCTATTATTGATTATCAAATTGACAGATTCTAAAATCACCCAGGAGACAAATCTCAGAGCATGTCTATGAGGGAGCAGCACCGCTTGCATGTGCTGGGGTCCCCGACTGAATACAACGGAGAAAGCAAGCTGGGCAGCGCTAATTCAGGTGTGCTGTGACCGGCTGCCTCAGGTTCTTGCCTCCGTGATGGGCTGAACCTCAACCTGGGAACCAGTAAACCCTTTCCCGGGTTGCTTTCATCAGTTATTAAGCCACAGCAAATTTTATTTTTTGCCACATCCTTTGCAACAAAATTTTATACTATGGGATATCCAGGTCCCAGTACAAATATAACACGACTGTTAGCGCATGCACACACGCAGGCATGCATACACACACACACACACACACACACACACACACACACACTTAAATTTACCTTGCAAAGGCTACCATTTATAACTCACAACTAGATACTACCCGCCTTCTCTGGGATTGAATCATTTCTCACATCTATTTAAAGCCTATCCCAGGTATGCTCAGCCTGTTTTCAGTGATTAGATAGGAGCTTTTACATCTCATTTTCCATGGTAGACAACAATACAAGCAGTTGACATTACTGGTGCATTTTATGTGATTCTTCCTGCTGTCATTTTGTCACTCTGCTGATGAAGCTGCCTTGGGCTCTTCATCTTCCACTTCTGTTTATAGTTGATCTTAGCATTGTTTGTTCTTTATTTTTTTCTGATTATTCTGGAACACTTTATCCCCCACTTCCTCTCCTCTTTCTTCTCTATGTCTCTCCTTTCTTTACTTCCTTCTGAATCCCTTCCATTCATTCTACACTCAACAAGCATTCAGGGACTGACCATTTCCAACATGCATTGTTAGCCAGAGATGGGCAACTTTCCTCTCTACAGACTGGGGAAGGAGGAGTACTTGTGTTGTGGTGTTGTTACAAGAGTGAGGTGAGGGGCTGGAGAGATGGCTCAGAGGTTAAGAGCACTGGTTGCTCTTGCAGAGGACCTGGGTTCAGTTCCCAGCACCCACATGGCAGCTAACAACCATCTGTAACTCCAGTTCCAGGGGATCTGACGGCCTCGTCTGACCTCTGTGGGCATTGTATGACATGGGTGCACTTGCATGCATGCAGGCAACACACTCATGCACATAAAATTAAAATAATAATTTAAGAGTGAGGTGGGATGCTCCATATAATGCACTTGTGACAGTGTCTGATGCTAGTAGAAGATCAAAATTTAGCAATTATAGTTATTTTGACCAGAAAAACTTCAAGCATCTTGATTGGAGAACGAGGTTAGAGTATTTCAGCACCACAGTACTTTTTGGCCATGAGTTTCTTTACCTTCTTTCACAACTCGGTCTCCAACCTCGTGGTTTTTCAGTAACCAGGATACCCCACAGGCAGCCCAATGAGCAGCCTTTGTTTTTACACATGGCTTTCCCTCTCATCCTGTGTCTTACAGGTAAATGTTATTTTTGGCAGTTTGCTTCTTTATTCTTGACCTTAGAACATTCTCCTCTAGATCTGTTTATGAACTGCTATTTTTAGTGGCGACTTTTACTTACCTATAGAGCCCGTCATTAGCTCATGCAGGAAGAAGCACAAACTGGCAGAAGGATCATTGAAAATTACATGAAAACTTTAGTTTTATTTATTTTTAATAAATCTTGAAGTCCATGAGAATTTTACTTTATTTTCTCTGTTTTCAAGCACATGTATAGATGGGACCTTAGTCTTTTTGCCTGCACCTGCCTGTGCCTTTTGCATTTAATCTAAGTCTTGGAGATACTCCTAACCCTACAATAGATTGACCGTCTGTTCATCCAACAGTATTTGTTGAGTGCCCACCATATGTCAGGTACCACACAAGTTCCTGAAGCTGTAATGTAAACACACCAGAAGGGTCTTTGTGGTCATAGGAGTTTTCATTTTCATATGGAAGACAGACAAAAACAGGTAAACACATAAGTGAACAACAGAGTTTCAGGTAGTAGTATCTACTATGGAGAAAATGTAGCACACTTGAGCAGAGAGGTTTAGGAGAGCACGGAGGGTATCGGATAGCATGGTTAATGCCTCTGACAAGATGGCCCCCAGATTGTTTTGAATCAGGACGTGATATGAGTTTCAGATATAGATTTGAGCTGAGAATAGAATGAAATAAGAATAGGAGAAGAGTGTTTCAGGCAGAGAAGACAGAAGAATGGAGGCCTGGAGATGGGAGAAGCTGTTTAGGGAACAGAGAGTCCCTGTGGGTAGAGAAATGGGTAGGGCTGGTATGAGCTAGAGTGGTGGTAAGGAGTCAGATCGCAGAGGATTCTGTAAGCTTTGGTAGTAAGTTTGGATTTTCTACCAGATTTTCTTGAGTCAGGGCATGATATGGGTTTCAAATATATCTTTGGATATTACATTAAGAACAGTTTGTGAGGGGCAAGAACAGAAAGGAAATCTGTTGCAAGTTGCTCTTTTTAGTTGTGATGATGTTTTTGTTTGCTGTTAAATGCAAACTGACTTGCACAATGTGTTTATTATTTCATACATATGAAGCCCAGTGTCAGATATAGTGCAGGACTGAGTAGCTCAACAATTCTTTGGTGTTATTAGAAAGTGCCAATGATTTTATTTCATCCTCATGCTTGTAGAAAAATAACAGCTATATCTGTATACTATGACCTCAACTCACCAAAGCCAGAGGTAGGGAAGAAATGATTACATGGTAATCTTTTTAATATGTGTATATATGTAGTATATGCATGAGTCTAGGAGCCCCACCCTGGCTTTTCACATGGGTGCTGGGGATTCAAATTCAGTCCTTATTCTTGCACAGGAAGCACTTTACCCTCTGAGTCACCTTCCCAGAACCCTATGCTAGTCTTTTGGTAAGTTTCCTCTCATCTAAGTTTGCTTCATGTTGCCCTGACCAGAACTGGTAAATCCTGAACTCAGCACCACAGTAAGTATGGAAATGTCATTATTTCTTGGAGACTCATCAATATCCAGCCTAATGGGCACAATACACCAAGACTTTAACCCCCACCCCCAATCCAAACCCAGGCAACCAAAACAGACTTTTTCTGGATACTTCAGAAATACTTTGTTTTCAAGTAGCATCATCCTACCCATAACATAACACAGACATACTCAACTAACATTTCAGGTTTTCTTATAAAGAGAATAAATATTTAACTGTATTATGACAGGCAATATTCTGGGCAGTTTACATATGAAAACTGCTTTCTCTTTCAGAAGGAGTCGATGAAATGATAGTATTTCTGAACCCATTTTTGCAGAACAAAACTCTAGGCCTAATTTTACTTGATGAACACCACAGAGCAGTTCCTGCCAGTCTCCAATGGCCGTGTATATTCATCTATAATTTTATGTAATAAAATAAAAATGTATTTATGGCTATCATTGGATCTGCATGCTTGAGCCTTTTAAAAGTATTTTTGAATAGATGGCTTGCCACAATCTTGATGCCTAGATTTCATTTTTAGCTTCCAAGGGCTCACAGGCAATATGAAAAGCAATAATCTTCAAATTGAACAAATAAAGATCCGAAGTGATAAATTACCTGGAAGCAGACTCTAGGGGCACAGCTCTTCTGTTTGACAACTCACACGGAATAACGGCAGTGCCTAATTATTTTTAAAACACTTTGGTGGAAGCAAGCTGTTATCTTGTGGATATTAAGGGGCTCATGTTTTCTGAGGGGGGTATTATAAAAGACAAGAATCAACAAAATTATACACTCTTCCCACTCAAAGGCAAGTTATTTATTCCATTTAGTTTAGAGTTTTGTCTTTGTGTTTTTAACCTCTGCTCAGAGGTTCTCAGAACTGGTACTGACCAAACCATACCTGCTGAGATGTGAAATTAGGTGATTTAAAGATTCACTTCTGATTCCTGGGATATGCTTGGGGGCATCCTGGGATGTGCTTTAGGGCATAAAATAACCTCAAACTGGGGCTAACAGTGGAGAAAAAAATCTCCACAGTAACAATAAATATTACACAATGGTGTGGCAGCTAAGGAGTAGCGTTCTTTAAAAAATGCAGACGTTTGTACTTTTCACAAAATGGAGTGACAACGTAGGAAACTCAACTATATCCACTGTTGACTTGTTATACAATGGGAGCCCCCTGAGTTGTTCAACATGTTCTCCTCAGTTCAAAGATTGAGTTTGCTTTATTCTTTTTCAACTTTGGATCCAATATGTGGAGCTGAAAATAAACATAAAACCTTTGGGAGAGTTTTGTTACATCCAGATTTTAATTTGTCCACAGTAATGAGGGGGAAAGGAGATGGTTAGATCGTGATTGTCTGCTCCTAAAGAATCAAGTATTGGTGTAGAAAACAAGATAATCTTACTAGGGCTTTGATTGATCTGTCATTTGCATAATCAGGAGTGAAGTGTAGTCTTAGAATATAGTCTTCCAAATTACTTTTATCTGTGCTTCCAGAAAACAATGAACCGCTGACTCAATACTTCCTGAACGTGTTCCTTTCTATCCCTTGGCAGAGCTTCTGTAAGCGAAATGATCAGAAAGTAGGGGAGGAAAGTAGGCAGAAAGAGAAACAAGGAATCTGGGTGCATTTCCAAACTGAATAATCAGCTTCCTCCTCCGAAAGAGAATTGGCAAGGCTGTATAGAAGGTTCCATGATTCCTTCGCTCCTTTTGTGGCAGCAGTATGTAAGCTGGCAAGACGGGCCTGCAAATACTATGGATAAACATAGTCATTTCTCAAAGGCTCCCATTGAACTCACTATAATTTAAGATTACACAGCACGACTTGCCCTGCATACCTCTTCTGTGTTGAGTCTATAACTTCACTTGAGAACTTAACAATCGTCGGTCTGAATGCTGTGTTAACATGGAATGTTTTGTGGTTTGTGATACACTTGGGAATTTGCTCACTTAGCCTGGGAAAAAAAAAGTTTGTCTTCCCTCTTTTAATCTTGGGAGCATTTGGTTCCGAGCCCAGTAGCCCATACCCACTGATTCTCTTTGTCTTCTTGTTATGTGAAAAATAAAAATATTTAAAGGTTAGACACTCAGAGAGGGAGGGAGGGAGGGAGAGAGAGAGAGAGAGAGAGACTCATTTGTGTTGTTCTGGGTTGACAGAGGGAAGACCTAACAAAGATATCTTAGTTGTGTCCTCAGCAGCCTACATACTTTCAAACAGAGATTATTTGGGTCCTTTTAGAAGCACTGCAGATTTTCTATTAATATACTGACTTTGCATGTATGGAAATAGGGCTCAGAGTTTTAACGACACCCAAAAATCACACAGCTCACATCAGGAGACTTTGAGCTGTTTTCTGTGATACTGAAGTCCACATCTTTTCCCCTATCCCATACTTCTACCTCTCAAATTTAATATCAAGGGATAAAACTAAGTACCAGGAGGAAAAGATGTCTTCAAATAGAGTGGTGATTGGTGTATATAGAAAGCATGCGATACTTTTTCTATTTTAAATTTTTTATTGAATTTAATGGTATTTAGATCTCCTCCCCTATCCACAATTCACCTTATTACCCCTCCCAATTATATATATAGTCTAATAGAGTATGGGTCTATCCACTGGAGCCTGGTTAACCTACCAAGAGTCCCATCCTTGAAAGAGACTCTTGAATGGAGAGAGAGAGAGAAAGAGAGAGAGAGAGAGAGAGAGAGAGAGAGAGAGGCAGTAAATAACTGGTTTCTAGGACTTTTTTCTCCCTTATACTTTCTCTCCCCCCATGTGTGTGTTAGTATATTATTGTATGTGTTTGGATGCACAGGAAGGCTAGGGGCTGGTGTCATGTGTCTTTCTCAGTTGTTCACTCTTCACCTTGTTTCTTCAGAAAAGGTCTCTCTGTGAACCTGGAGCTCCCCTATTCACTATGGCCTGCCAGTGAACTCTAGCAGTCCTCTTGTCTCTGCCTCCCCAGTGCTGGGATCACACATGCATGCCACTGTACTTCAGTGCTGATGGTCTGACCCCAGGTCCCATGCTTGTGCAGGAAGTACTGTACTGACTGCACTATCTCCCCAGCCCTGCTTTATGCTTTTCTTGATAAATTATTTGAAACAAGCTGTCCTAATAGCTTAAGTTGTCAACTTGACACACCTGGGTTGAGGGAGCCTCAACTGGGGAATTTCCTCTATTGGACTAGCATGTGGCCATGTCTGTGGGGCATCTTCTTGATTGCTGTGTGATGTGGGAGGGCCCAGCCCACTGTGGGCGATGCCACCCCTGTGCAGGTAGTCCTGTGTTGTATAACAAAGCAGCATGGACCAGGGGAGTAAGCCAGTGAGCAGCGTTCTTCCATGGCCTTTCCCGAGTTCCTACCCTGAGCTTCTTCAGTGATGAACTATGACTTGGAAGATGTAAGCCAAATAGACCCTTTCCTCCACAAATTGGTTTTGGTCAGAGTATTTTGTCACAACAACAGAAAAGTAACTAATACCCAAACCCTCGTTAGTTTTACAATTAATGAAAAGAAGAACAAGCTGGTCATGGTGGCACATCCCTGTAATTCTAAGACTTGGATGGGTGTGGGGGCAGGATAATAAGTTCAAGTCCAGCCTTGACTACATAGTGAGTTCAAGGTCAACCTAGGTTACATGAGACCATGTCTTAAGAAACTACAAAATGAAAGAGAGAGAGAGAGAGAGAGAGAGAGAGAGAGAGAGAGAGAGAGAAACATGTGTGAGGTCAAAGGACAATTTCTCAGAGGTCATTCTAGCCATCTTGTTTTGCAGTACGGTCTCTCTTATTATTTCTGTCCCTGTGCTGCGTACTCCAGGGTAGTCGACCTACAAGCATTTGACTGATTCTCCTGTCTCCAACGCTCATCCCCTTGTGGGATTACAGATATGTACCACCACATATCTCTTTTTAATGTGGATCTCGTGAACTGAACTCAAGTCATCAGGCTTGTGCAGCAAGAGCCTTTACCTGCTGAGCCATCAGATTGGTCCCTGAAATATTATAGCCGTCATTTCATGAGATTTTTTTTTTCAGGCATTTTCACAATCCTATTATGGACTTTGTTCTACCACCAGACAACTAATAGGTTATGCTGGGTATGTGTTCGGACTGTATCACCCTTCCCAGGGTGCATGTCTCTTCTCACCACTTTCATAAAGTCATTCCAGTGAATAAGATTGCCTGGGACAATGGGTCTCTCTCTCTCTGTCTCTCTCTCTCTCTGTCTCTCAGGGGTCTCTCTCTCTTGCTCGCTCGCTCACTTGCTCTCGCTCTCTCTCTCTCTCCCCTTCATGCAGTGGTAGGTACTATTTGGCATGGGAAATGTTGAAAATATTAACGAGCATTAACATTAAATAAAACCATGAAAATGCCTCCAGATGTTAATGTTGCTTTCTTGGAGTGGATCTCAGAAAGTGATGTTTAATCTGAGACTTGTGGACTTTCCGGAAACATCCAGGTGCAGCGCACCTCAGCTCTGACATGCCTAGAGTCAGAGGAAGAGTGGCTCAGATGCAGACTGGCAGTGTGATGTAGTAGTAGTGGGGCACTGAAAACTATTATCCCAGCAGAAACATGAAGCAGTGAAGGCTTGAGCATAGGAACGGCCTGATATGGCTTACGCTTTAATGAGGTTACACTGGCTGCCTCTAGGAGAATAGACTAGAAGAGATAATATGCAAAGCAGTTGTTTAAATAATACCAACAAGTTATGACATAAGCTTAGAACAAATAATGACTTTTATAGTCATTGCAATGGAGTGAAAAAGTGAGATGTATAAGACACATCCAGAAGATTAAAAAAGTACCTTCTGTCCATTTCCTCTATGATTTTCTTCTCATGCTTCATATTTGAAAAGGAAATAGTAAGCTGGGTAATTCAGATGTGCATAATCTCTTCATATGAAGATTCCTTAGGTTGATTGCTTTTTTCACACAACTTTGCTATGTAGCCCAGGCTGGTCTCAAACTGCATCAGCCTCTGAAATTACTAGCTGGAATTATAGGCCTGCACCACCATGCTTGGCCCACATGCATTTATTTATTCTTTTACTTTTCATCATTGCATATGTGTGTGTGCATGTGTGAGAGGGTAGGTGTGTGTGCTGCGGAGTGGATGTGTAGGCAGGAGGACAACCTGGGGTGTGGGTCCTTGCTGTCTACCTGTTTGAAAAGGCCTCGTGTTCATCTCCACATGTGCTGAACTAGCTGGCCTGTGAGCCTCTGGCAATTCTGTTTCTGGTCCCATCTTACTGTAGAGGTCCTGGGATTATAGATATGTGCCACCATGCCCAGGTTTTCATGCATTCTAGGGATCCAAACTCAGAGCTTTATGCTTTCATGGCAAGCACGTTATCTACTGAGCCACCCATCCAGCCCCAGATGACTTCTTAAAAGAGGAAAATCTCTGACTGAGTTGTAAAAAGAAGTTTGGCTATTGATGAGAGTCAGACAGATGTAACTTTACAGTCTTTGAAGATGGGTAGGAATTCACCACACACTTCACTTGTTCAAAGTGGAGCCTTGAAGCTTCAGTGGACTCCAACATAGTTACATAAGCTGTGATTTTCCTCCATAGATTTTTGCTGCTCTGAACATCTCTTATGAATGGAGTCCTACAGCTCATGGCCATTGTGACTAGCCTCTTTTATGGTGTATAATGCTTTTGAAGCCCATTCATCTTGTAGCATTCCTTTTAACTGATGAATAATATCCCATTATGCAAATATGCCACATTTTACTTATTTCTTCACCTGTGGATGAACATTTGTATCATTTATACTTTTTGGGCTAGTTACTATGAATGATGTTTCTTTGAACATTCACGTGTAAGTTTTTGTGTGAACATTTTCCTTGGATAATGTATCTAGGAATGGAATTCTGGACCATGTGGTAAGGCTTTGTTTAACATCTTGAAAAGCTGTCAGATTGTTTTCCAATGTGGCTGCACTATTTTACGTTTCCACCAACCACGTGTAAGAGTTCCAATTACTGTATGTCCTCATTTACCCATTATTACCTCCTTTTTTAAAAACTATGTTCTTAATGGATGTAAAGTGGTACCTTATGGAGATTTTGCTTTGCATTTCCCTGAGGATGTTAAGCAAATTTCTATGTATTTATTCAACATTTTGGCGTTTCATTTGGACAACTCTTCAGATATTTAGCCCAGTTTTAAATTGGGTTATGTGTCTTTTTATTGTTGAGTTGGAAGAGGCCTTTTCTCACACATTCTAGATCACAGTTCCTCATCATGAATGTGATGGCTCATCTTGCATGTCAACTTGTCACACCTGGGAAGAAGGAACTCCACCTGAGGAATTTCTTGGATCAGTTGGGCCTGTGGACATGTCTGTGGGGCATTTTCTTGATTGCTAATTGATGTAGGAGAGCTTAGCTCACTGTGGGCAGTACATCCCTAGGTGGGTGGGCCTGGGTTGTATAAAAAGGTAGCTGAGCAAGCCAGGGGTAGCAAGCCAATAAGCAGCATTTGGGTTTCTGGTTCAAATTCCTGCTGTTGGATTTCCTGCCCTGACTTCCCTGGATGGACCATAACCTGTAAGATTGAAATAAACCCTCTCCTCCCCAAGTTGTTTTTGGTCACGGTGTTTATCATAACAACAGAAAGCAAACTAGATCAACATATTTGATTTGAAAATATTTGCTTACAGTCTGTGAGTTGTTTTACTTTATTGATGATGACTTTTAAAGCACAAAAATTTTTAACTGATAAAACCTAACTCATCAAAAATTTCTTTAATTTCTTATACTTTGAGAGTAGTAGCTAATGATTGTCTAGCCTAAGGTTACAGAGTTTACTCCCACGAGTTCTTTTAAGAGTTTTATATTCAGGGCTGGAGAGATGGGTCAGTGGTTAAGAGCACTAGATGCTCTTGCGGAGGATCAGGGTTCCGTTCCCTGCAACCACATGGCAGTTAACAACTATCAGTAACCCCAGTTCCAGGGGATCCAATGGCCTCTTCTGACCTCTGTGGGCATTGCAAGACATGGGTGCACTTATACACATGCAGACAATATACTCATACACATAAAAAAGAGTGTTCTACTCTAATAAAAACTTATTTTAGGCTAGTATCTATTTTGACATATGAATTATTTACTCTATTACTCTGAGGCCTCTGGTTCACTGAGTTGATTTTATATGTGATTGGCATAGGGGGCTTCCTTCATTGTTTTCTTATTTGGCATCTGGTTGTCAGAGAACCTTGTCAAAATGACTACTCTTTCCCCAAATTGAGTTGCCTTGGTACCAGTGTTGAAAATCAATTGACCACAATGTAAGATTTTATTTC
Organism: Nannospalax galili; assembly: GCF_000622305.1. Lineage (NCBI taxonomy): Eukaryota > Metazoa > Chordata > Mammalia > Rodentia > Spalacidae > Nannospalax > Nannospalax galili. The sequence goes on from NW_008336391.1 coordinate 566,221, forward strand.
TCATTTTATTTCTATTTCATTTATCTATCCACGTATCCTTGTGCTAATGTCACACTGCCCTGATTATTATATCTGTTTATTAAATTTCAAAATTGAGAAGGGTAATTCTTCCAACTTCTGCATTTAGCACTGAATAGTCTGGCTTCCCTTTCTCAAGATTATAACTTTCCTTGAATAGCCATATGAATTTTAATTTTACCTTTTCAATTTGTACAAGGAAGCCAAGTTGGATTTTGATAGAATATGCAAGAAACCTATCAATTAATTTGAAGCAAATCTTAGCGATATAAAATCTTTCAGCCCATGAACATGAGATACCATTCTCTCTCTCTGGATATTTAAAATATTTCTCAACAATATTTTGTAGTTGATAATGATGTATTTTTCTTTTTGGTCACATTTATTCCTATGTGTTTTAGAATGCCTCCACTGTTAGAGCATGGACAGAAAACAAACAAACAAACAAAATGAGAACATACTACAGTGGTTCTTTCTAAACCTCCAGCAAAGTAATTCATTCATTCTCTCCTATGGACAGAAGAAAGCAGAATAATGGAGCAAAGGGTAAAATGGGAGCTGGAAGTGTCATTCTCATACAGTTCTCTCCCAGGAGAAGCTCTCTTAGCAACCTGATTGGAGGAAGGGGATTCTCTCCATGAGTGAGAACACAGTGGTTGGCTAGGTGCGGCAGCAAAGGAGGAGAAAATTCAAGAATGATTCCCCAGCTTCCTGTGTGAATGTGTAATAAGGTTTTTAGATGGAATACACCCAGAAGAGTATTTTGGGTAAATATAAGAAGATTATTTGGACAAGTTAGATTTAAGGTGCCAGTGAAATATATGAATTAAGTTGCACATACAAAACAGGACATGGTGCACGCCTTTAATTCCAGCACTTGGGAGGGAGAGGCAGGGGGATCTTAGTAAGTTCAAGGCCAACTTGGTCTACATAGTGAGTTCCAGGCTAGCTGGGGATACAGGGAGACCCTGTCTCAAAAAGACAAAAATAAATGAAGAAAGAAAGAAAGAAAGAAAGAAAGAAAGAAAGAAAGAAAGAAAGAAAGAGAAAGGATAAGCATAGTATATAATTGAATGTGTAGTTGTAGATTTCATAGAAGATTATCAGCAAAGTTAATTTGGGTGCATAAACATATTGCTATTAAATGCAATTTTTTGGATAACAGGAATTATTTAGGAAAAGTTTGTGGTCTGACATGAGAAGAGAGTCTAGAGCTAATGCCTGGGAAAATGTAGTCTTTTATTGGATGGATGCAGAAGAATGGGCCAGAGATGTTAAGAAGATGGTGGGAAGAAGCCAGGAGACTAGTGACCTGGAACCAAGAATAGAGAATGTGTCAAGAAACAAGGATCTGTCAGTAAGAAGTTAGATCAGCTAAAGCTGTAAATACAGTAGCCACTAGTAAGCTGGGCATGGTAGCATGCGTCTGCAACCCTATCATTGGGAGTGGAGACAGAAGTTTCCCCAGAGCTTGCTAGCTAGTCAGTCTATCCAACCCTTGAGCTCTAGGTTCAGTGAAAGACCCTGTCTCAAAAAAGAATATGGAGGGCAATGAAAGAAGACACCTGGTGTCAACTTATGGCCTGCACATGCACTTGCACATACACACCTGCATGTACGTAAAACAGTTTGTACATAGAACACACACACACACACACACACACACACACACAAATACGTGATGAAAGTGGGGATAATACTCTGAAGAGATAATGAAGCAGAGGACAGAAACAAGAATGGTGGTTGTGAATTTTAAAATACACAGTGTGGACTTCAGAGATGGCTCAGTGGTTAAGAGCACTAGCTGCTCTTGCGGAGGATCCAGGTTCAGTTATCAGCACCCACATGACAGCTAAACCATCTGTAACTCCAGTTTCAGGGGATCTGACATCTTCTTCTGACCTCTGTTGGGCATTGCACAAAATGGGTGCATTAACTACAAGCAGACAAAGCACTCATATACATAAAATAAAAGTGAATAAATAAATCAAATTAAAAATACATAGTAGTAGGTGACAGAGGAAATAAAGGAGTTAAAGGAGATTTTTTTTCTTTAAAAATAAGATAAACAAGACCACATAAATGTTGATTGCAAAGAGGTCACAGAGAGGAAAGTTTACAGATGTGATAATGAGATGGTCCAGTTCATAAGGCATAATTTGTAAGAAGGCAAGACTGTTACAAATGGAGGGGTTATCATCTTAAATTTAAAAAGTCCATTCTCACTGCAGAAGGATGCATCATCTGCCAGTGTGCATTCGGTGGGATTTCTTTTAGGAGAGTGTTGGTGAGGCTTGTTTTCTCTGTGAAGTAGGAGGATGACCTTATTAACTGAAAAGAAAGAGCTTTGTCATGGAGAGCAGAGACAGAGTTAGGCATATTTCTTATGATAAATGGAAAAGTGATTCAGTGAAAGAGACACCACAGTGTTGCTGGATGGTGCTGAGGACTCTGTGCTTATGTGTGTACAGGAGTGGGTATTACTGAAAAAGAATCAGGCAAATGATGTCATGAATTCTAAATATAAACAGCCATGGCAGTAAACCTGATGTAAAGAAATAGGTCTCAACTAGGATCCTTTCAATTTTTTTCCTTTTAAGAGACTACACTCAGTAAAATCATTGTCCGTGTAAAATGCAGGAATTTGAGAAAGACTTGATGGTTATGGGTGCCAGTAGCCAAATACTAGCTTAATTTCCTCACAAAGCTAGTGTTTCCAGTTCTGTTCTGCTACAAAGAGCCAAGGATGACTTTACGGAACAAGCATTCCTACCTTGATTTCCTTTCCCAGCTGCCTAGTGCTAACAGCCTGGAGTATTTTCTTACAGTCATATGATTGGTAATACAATTCACAGTTAAGACTCCAGACAGGAGTCTGTGCCACCAAATTAGACAAGGTCATTGCTCTAATCCTGAGCTGGCAAGACTGAGTTTGTCATGTGGCATGCAAAGGATCGTGGCAAGTTGATGGGCCCAGCCTTACCTAAGATAAGAGCCTACAACCTCTGGCTATGACCAGATTTATGAGGAGAGAATTTGTCCCACAAATTACCTTAGGTTGACTGTATATTCAGGAGTAAGCCCTAAAGCCTTCCTATAAATATTTTCAGAATATCATAGGCATCCTTCCTACATGTGTGTACATAAGTGTGTGTGTGTGTGTGTGTGTGTGTATGAGAGAGAGAGAGAATGTGAGAGATCCAATGTCATGTGTCTTTTTGGAGGTCACAGGACAATGTGACTTCATAGTCGCACTGTGCATCAGGTTGCAGTAGAAACGTTCATTGTATTATATGCTGAGGAAATCGAAATGTGAGTTGAATAAGCTAACCAAAGTTGAGCAGAGGTTACTGATTAAAAAGTCAAGTTGCTAACTTAACCCTCAGATAACATCCATCTGTTAAACATCTAGCTGATATATTAAAATACTAGGTGTGTTCTCCTTGAATGTGTTTTAAGGAAAAACAGCAATTTGTCTTGGATATTGCCATAACATATGCTTAGTCATAGAGCACAAATCAATAATTTTGGTAGAAAGTCAGAACACATTTTAATTTTAACTTCCCATGCTTCTTAAACTTCCGGTATTTCAAAGTGATACAAACTCATATTTGATGATCAGGTTTGCAAACATTTAACAGAACAATTGACTCAAGTTAAATGATGGAAAAAATGCTACTTGGTCACAGTAATAATAACGCCAGTATTAATTATTACAGCTACTGCTTATTAAGCACTTTATGTGAGTTGTATCAACTAAGGCTTGGGAGCTGGTACTGTTATTTTATGGAATTTAGTTTAGAGATGTCTATTTAGGCAGCAAGGAAATTGGGCAGCAAAGGGAAGACATGGGTAACTGCTAGATTGAATTGTAATACCATTATGTCCAATAAAAAAAAGCTAGACAAAAGAGGAAGTTCTTTATAATTTTATTAAATTTAAATTCTAGAAAAATTAAAACTAATCTACAATGACACAAATTTTCTTATGAAGACACTTTTTTCTTATTTTTAGATTTTAAAAGTTATTGAATTTTTGTGCATTTCATACAACGAATCTTGATCATATTTAGACCACCTCTCCTATCTGCACACCTAGACTCCCCCACATCAGATTTCATGCATTCTGTCATATATTCTAAGTCATATTGAATCAAGTTAGTGTCTCCAAATGTCCCTTGGTGTGAGTTCATCCACTGGAGCCTGGTAAATTTACCTAATGTCACTGCTTAAAAGGAGACCAACTCTCCCTCACACAGCAGTGATCGGTTGCCAATAGTTTCTCAGCTAAGGTTGGGGCTTCTTACCCATTTCCCCACTTCTGTGCTGGGTTTTTGTCTGGTTTGAGTTTGCATGGGTCTTGTGCATGCTGTCACCATAGCTGCAAGCTCATATGAGCAAGTTCTCAGTTGCTTGGAAAATTCTATTTCCTTGTGGTCATCCACTGGCTTTTACAGTCTTTTCACCCCTCTTCCACAATGCCCCCTGAGTCCTGAGTAATGGAGGTTCCATATGGGTGTTTTACCCAGGGACAAGTACTCTGTAATCTCTTATTCTCTGACCTTTGGCAAGTTGTGGCTTTCTGGATTGATCAGCATCTATTTCATGAGGAAACTTTGCTGGCAAGAGTTGATGGATGCATTAATATTTTCTCTGCCACCTGTTCCACCATGTTCATTGTACATATGTAATTTAGGACTGGGCATCTCATAGACACTTATTCTCTGTATTTGACCAGTTGTGGAACACTGTAATAGTCTCCATCTGTTATAAAAAGAAGCTTTCTGATGACTGGTGAGATGTATACTTGTCAGGCTTGTCCAAAGGTCTCAGGGTCTCAGGAGGGATGGGGAGGAGGGAGCCCAAGCCCAGGGCAGGGGTTATTTTCAGATTTTAATTTTTATTTATATGACTCTGTGTGTGTGTGTGTGTGTGTGTGTGTGTGTGTGTGTATGTGCACATGGATGCAGGTGCCCTCAGAGGCCAGAAGAGGGTGTTGACTCCTCTGGAACTAGAATTAGCTGCCCAGAGGGAACTGGGAACTGAACTCCGGTTCTCTGCAAGAGCAAATGCTCTTAACCTGTGAGCAGTCTCTCCAACCCCAAGAAAGACTTGATGGTGATGGTTTCACAAATGTGTGCATGTGCCAAAACTTAAATTGTGTGCTTTAATATGTATGTTGATTATACGTTATGCCTTAAAAACTGTTTTTAAAATCCCAGAGTACTTTGTGCAGTTATAATTTTTATAATTTTCCTTAATATTCATTATCAATTCTTTTCCTTTAAGAAATTTTTGGTATTATAACCATGTGCTATACTGATGTTAGAATTTACCACAAGGTTTCACTTAGCTACACATGCATGGCTGTCTGCCGCTACTCACCTTGACAAACCTGCTACTGTTTTGATAAGAAGACATTTTTATATGGAGACTCTTGGACCACGACTATGGGATACCTCCATTTATTTAAGTTGTTCTAAATGTCTAAGTGCTTTCCAGTTGACTCCTTATAGGTCTGGTGATTTTTAAGTATTATAGCGATTTTAAAATTAGTACCCTTCAGCCAGGTGTGGTGGTATACACCTTTAACCCTAGCACTCAGGAGGAAGAGGCAGAGGTAGGGCAGGCAGAAATCTATGAGATCAACGCCATCCTGGTCTCCATAGGGAGTTCCAGGCCAACCGAAGCTATAGGGGGACCCTCTCTCAAAAAGACCAAAAACAAGCAAGCAAACAAAAACCCAAAACTAATACCTTTCATTGTTGATTGTGATAAGACTATTATACTTGATTTTATACCTTGGTGTTTATTCCAGTGACTTTTTATTAATTGTTTTAGATTGTACTGTTTTTTTCTCTCTTATTTATATAGGCAGCAATACCTTCTTAGGACTTTGAAAGTATTTATCCTTCATTTCTGACTTGCATCCCTTTTCTTCCCTTGTTTGTCTTGCTGCTTTGTCTAAGGTCTCTGACACAAGGCACGACAGAAGTGCTTGTAGTTGATTTTCTTCTCATTCCTAATCAGAAAAAGAATGCTTTCACCACTTCATCACTAAGCATTCGTTTACTTGGTGGGAAGATTTAAACCTACAGACTGAGTTTCAGATAAGAATTTTGGACCATTAAATTTATGTTTCCTTATTTTGTTTGTTCGTCCTTGTTTTTGAGACAGAGTCTCATTACACCACCCAGAGCGGCTTAGAACTGGTGAGCCTCCTACTTCCACATTAAAAGTGCTAGGATTTCAGGCATGTGTCACCATGTTAAGTTTTAGTTTCTGTTTTTTCATGAATTTTTGTTGTTATGCATTCCTAGAGTTTGTTTTCAAATTTATTGGCACGAAGTTGAATGTAATATTCTTTTATTATCTTGGAAATGTCTGTAGCTTTTAAAATTATGACTTGCATGCATGCTTAGTATTGCTGGTGAGTGAATTCTTTTTTTTTTTTTTTTTGTCTTTGCCAGCACTTTATCAATGATATGTCTTTTCAAGAAAGCAATCTTTTAATTACAACTCCTTTGGTCTTCCAGGACTAAGTCCGCACTGTTACCTGGTGCCTTCGTGCTTATTGCCATTACTGCATGGTCTTCCTGGCTTCACGTTTTCTGGTTCTTGTCCTAATGATTTTCCTTTAAAGCACAAGCTCAAGAAATTGTCCACACTTGCTGTTTGCAACATATCTTCTCATTTCCTCTCACTTGAGCCTACTCTAATTAGGTTTCTGCATCAATTACTGCTCTGAAATGACTTTCTCCTGGTTACCACATTGCTGGAATCCACTTGTCATTATTAGACCTGTAGCAGCAACTCTGGGTTAATCATAGGGTTGTATAGACTTATGCATGGAACCTAGTGAGAAGTTTTGACATTCTACAGTGTCGACCTATCTCTTGTTGCACCAGACGACATTTTTCTTATTTTTGTGGATCATGTGACATTTCAGGAGCTAACTGCTTGTTGCATTCCTTTCAGGCGCTTTCAACCTTTTGCCACTGCTAAAACCTAGGTGGCAACATATTGATCAATGGTTTACTTTTCTGCCCATTATGGTAAATGAGTCCACATAGTCTTTGTCAGTTAGTATTGACACACTCCTTAGCTTCTGCCACTGCAGGATCCAGCTGAGATTAGGGGCATCTTCACACCTAACTTTCAGTGGAGAGAAACCAATGAGCATTCCCATGGTTCTAGTTCTCCCACGACCAATGTGATTGAGTATCCTTTGAGCTTGTTTAGTGAAGGCAGGGATGGTGTAGGAGGAGTATTCCTTCCTTGCTGTGATGAATGTGGGGTTCCCATTCCCTGAGTTGACTTTTGTAGCTAACTCTGCTGATGGGAAATCAGCTCTCTCTGAGGTTCTGACAGACCAAATCATAATGGACTGGATGCCGACGACCTTCGTTCTATCATCTTTGCAGAGTTGGATTCTTGCTCAGCATTGGCCCTCAGCATGTTTCCTCTGTTGAGCAGGAATCTCTCACTGAAGTCCTCATCTGCCTTCCCACCCTTCTCGGTCATGGATCCCACATTTTCTTTCAGACTCATGGTTTGTGGGAGACTACTCCTCTGTTTACCCTCTTGAGCACCTATGAATTGTTATTACATGAGTTAAGTGTTTGAGATTTAGGTGTGGCCCCTGGAAAGGAGAAAGTGAGGTTGCTTTTATTTTTAGGCCACATGGTTGTTAATGTGGACAATCTTAAGAGAAATAAACTATATTTCTGCATACAGATGTAAGCCAGTTACAAATTGGGATATAAAAGTATTATTTATAATGGCATAAAACTAAGAAATTCTTAGAGATGAATTTATAAAATGTGTGAGATCTATGTAAAAGCTCACACTACAACATCCTTTAAAGTGTAATGCATTGGTAAAAAATGTTTTAAGATACCTAAATGAAGTGAGAAAAATTGTCAGCAGAGGAATGTAAACTAAATCTACAACTGAAAATGCATATGTACAGTATGATTACTAATATAAAAATATTGATAATATTGAGTGTTGGTGAAGATACAGGAAAACAAAACCTCATCTGTGGCTAGTGAGAATACAGAATGATAGAACCTCTTTGGCAAACAGGCTGTTTCTGATAAAATTAAATATACCCCCACTATATGATCTGGCAATCCCATCCCCATGTTGCCCAAAAAAATGGAAATATGTCCATGGAATAAACAGGACAGGAGTATAGAAAATTCATTTGTAATACTCCCAAAACTAGAAGCAAACCAAATGTTCCCCAAAGTATTATGTTGAGTAAAAGTGAAGCACAAAGGACTGTAATTTCACTTCCATGAATTTCCAGGAGAGGTACCTCAGTTGTGCTAGAAAGAGATTACAGTGTTTCAGGGTCCGGAATTTTAGAGAGAGAGCTAATCACAAATGAAGAGAGATAATTTTTGAATGTGGCAGAAACATTCTGGATCAGGTTTCTATTCAACTGTGTACACTGATTCAAACTCATCAACTGATTATTTCAAAATGAAGAATTTAACAGTATAAATGTTACACATCAAAAAAGCTGACTTGAAAAAAATTGCAAAATAAACAAATTGTCCTTCTTAAAAGTGAGATTAATTTATTTGTTTACTAAAGCTTGTTGCCTAAATAATGCCTCTCATCTCTTTCTGAGGAGGCAAGGTGAGAGGGCAGAATGAAAGAGAATAAAACTCTCAGGATTTCACTTAGCCCAGGGGAGCACAACCATAGGATGTAATTTCTTGTGATCATTCACTAAGGAAGCAAGACTGTCTTACAGAGGGTTTTCTCCTTGTTTTAGGAACACATCTCAAACTCTTTATTGAAACCGTTTATTAAAAATATCACTTTATCTCATTTCATATGATGTTTTTGTAATTGAGATGTCAAGGGCAGTATTGTGCATTAGTGCATATGTGAATATTATGCTTGTTGTGGCAATGAAGGGTACATATTCTCTGAAATAGAAACATGCTCTGCATTCTATTGCTTCAATATGTATATGCCAGAAATCACAAGTATACATCTTGTTTTATGCTGTTATTTCCTTTCTGAAGTTTGCAAAAGTCTTTAAATTTACAATATAACATTTGAGAGGAATGCACATTTATTATAAAAGCTAACCGCCATGTGCTTAGCTTTATTATTGTGCTAGAATATTATATATATCAGCTTAATTTAATCCTGCTTCTATTTAGGGAGTAGGTGCTTATCACTCTTCCCACTTTTTTCTTTCTTTGTTTTTAAAATTAAGGATGAGGTGGAGGCATGAACAATGACAAATGGCTCTGAGGGATGGTAAAAATCTGTGTGTGATCTTTATAACACAGATCTGTTCCTCTAATGAGGGAAAGCTAGGTCATCCTCAAGTAGCAGGAAAATTTGTGAAATACAAATATATCGAGTTCTCTGCAGTGTCCAAAATCAAGATGCCAGCAGATTTGGTTCTGCATGAGAGCTCTTTGGGCTTATAGATAGCTGTAGCTACCTTTTCTCTGAATTCTCTCCTTCATAGGAGGACACTAATTCTATAATGGCCTCCAATTCTCAGGGCTTAAATTTTAATTAATTCCTAAAGACTCCATTTTAAAATATTATAACTTTTGGAACAAGAGCTTCAACATAATTTTTGGAAAATGAGAGAGAGAGAGAGAGAGAGAGAGAGAGAGAGAGAGAGAGAGAGAGAGGTGTGACCAACTTTTGAAATCCATTGCATAAAGAAAGTTTTGTTCATATTTACTATGAGTCAAACTAACCTGGAAAACTGATTTAAAACAAAATAAAAATAGGTTGATAGCTACCACCCCAAAAGTATCTGACTCTCTAGGTATGAGGTGGGACTCCAGGCATTGAACTTCCTAGTCCCCAGGTGATGGTGCTAGTGCAGGCTCAAGGAAGTTACTACTTCAGAACTTGTTGACTTCTGATGTCCACATTGTAGGGGAGATCCAATATGTAGAAGGAGAGATTTACCCATCTGATACTAAGAAGACAGGCTTAGCTTGAAGATAAAGACCTCATAGTCAGTAATATTTATAGCTATAGTATCAAGTGGGCACATTTTAAAGTTAAAAACTAAGAAAATAATTCAATAGGATGGGAACAAAAATAGCTTTAAGATATTTTAAATGGAAGAGGAGGATGGAAGTCTCATGAAGACTATGCCCCCACCCCCCCAATAGAAAATATGGCCATAGTACAAAACAGGATCTAGCTAGAAATCATAGGAGGAATCAATAATACCCATTATTTACATAAACATAAAAGTATATACACATTGTCTAGGCAATGTCTGCATGTCTTGGACAACAGAGGGAAAGGAGTATGAAAGGAGGAATTTTCACTTTTAAAGTTACAGATGACATTCTCCTGCAAGGTGAAGGAAATATCACACTCAAATCCCATGTACTCTGATAAATTTCCTTTGAAAATGGGGGATCAGGTTAAAACTGTTCTAGTGTATAATGTCAGTTTTGTAAGAAAAAGTGTCTTTTTAAACATTTTTTTTTTACGTTAAGCATTTGGATATTACAAAAGTCTACAGGAATCTATGAATTAGGTTAATAAATTATGATAAGAGGAAAATGGAAGTGATAAATATAATTGCTCTGGGGTCTGTTCCTGCTATAGTTAGGTAGACATTAAAATGTTTAAATTGTATTTTGCAGCGTAAGTGTCTAATTGTGTAATGTTGCTTTTCCTTAAGTCAAAATAAATTTGATCCTGAGGTTCATTACCACAGACTGGTGTTAAGTTTCCTCTGTGCCATTATTGGGACTCCTTCCCTGTTATAAGCATTGTGTAGAGAATCTTCAGCCAAGTAGGTTTTTATGGGATCAGCTTCATTCTGGTTTATAGCAAGAAGTCCATGATTTTCTAAAGTCCGAGGGGGCAGCTGCTCTTTTCAAGGAGCTCTTGGGACACAGAAATCTTAGCTAAGACTTAACCAAGTCTAGTTTCAACTTGCCAATCATAAAGCTATCTCCAGCTTCTCTCTCTCTACATCAAATTCAAACCTTTGCTTCAGGCTCTCCAATGGCACCATCCATGATAGTGTTCAAATAAAGTAGATGGTTGTGACCCCCTGCTCATAGACGTGGACCTCTAAATTCTCCAAAGAGAAGAAACCTCACTGTAAATCTTTGTGTGTGGATGAAACAAGCAGGACATGATCATGATCCTGAGCCTTGAAAAGTTTGAGCTTTTGTGGTATTAGAGTTTGTAATGGTTAATATTGCCATCTTGATAGACTCACGTGGGAGGTTGGCCTCTGAGCATACCTCTGAGAGTTAATCTAGTTTAGATTACTTGAGGTGGGAAGACTCCCCTTAGTTGTGGGTGGCACCATTCTATTGACTGGGGTCCTGGACTGAATAAAAAGGAGAAAGTTCTGAATATGCGCATTCATGGCTCTCTGCTTCTTTACTGGGGACACAGTGTGACCAGCTTCTCAAGCTCCTGTCTCCTTGACATCCTGACCATGGTTGACTGTACTCTTGAACTGTGATCCAAAAAAACTTTTCTAAAGTTGTTTTTGTTTGGAATTGTGATAGTTAATTTTGGTTGTCTGCCTGACACACCTAAAAAGAGGGAACCTCAATTGAGGAATTTCCACCATTGGATTGGCCCATGGGCATATCTGTGAGGCATTTTCTTGATTCATAATTGCTGCATGAGGGCCCAACCCACATTGGCATCCCCAGGCAGGTTAACCTGGGCTATTAAGAAAGGAAGCTGATAAACCCAGGAGAAACAGGCAGTAGGCAGCATTCTTCAGAGGTTTCTGCCTTGAGTTCCTGCCTTGATGATGGACTGTAACCTGTAAGCCAAATAAATCCTTTTGTCCCCAAGTTGCTTTTTGTCAAGAATGTTTTATCACAGTATCAGAAAACTAAAACAGGAAAAGTAAGTAATAGAGCTTAATATTTTCTCTAAATAAAGCTATAAATGGTCTTCAGACAGACTACATTTGACTTTGAGTTTTTTTCTGATCAGATTATCTGAAGTGGGAAGAACCACTCTAAATGAGAGGGACACTTTCCAGTGGTGACCCAGATAAAGGGGAAATGTAAAAGGAAACTGACTTTTGCCTGCTTGCCTTCACCATTGCTGGCAAGTTCATCTACTCTGTTGTTGCCATGGTCAGCTTCCTTGTTGATATTAGAACCAGCTTCTTCAGGCTTCTAATATAGAGGAAGATCAACAGCTCTCCCAAAAGAGAGTTTCTCTCTTAGAGGACTTCTAGACGTGTCATTTCAAAGCTAGAGATTTCATGTGTGTATATCAGTTATCACTTCACATTTATTAAATAGATAGCACTTTTATACATTTTTCACTTTTAGCAAAATACATGCCTTTTGAAGTTCAGTAATTTGAAAACTTCTTCTCAAGACACTTGCATCTACATCTTTAGTTTCTTGGAAAGGAGAACGCACATGCAAAAGAATAGATCATTTGCAGATATTTATTGAGATGCAAAATAGAAATTCTGAGATGTGAAATAGGAATTCTAAGCTGGACTTGGGTAGCAAGAGGTCTTTATACTTGGAGATTTTAGATTCTGATTAATGAGATAAAAATATAATAGGACAAGTTTGTAGACATGCTATAAATATCTCCTGTGCAGCCTTATGTAACTAAACTATTTAAGACTAAGATCAAACCAAAGCATTGAATGACTATCTGTATAATATATGGGGGTGTCCTGCAGGATCTATCAGGCAACACCTGAAGAAGCCAGATAAAACAAAAATATTTTGCCAAGTCTTTAGCCAGATCTCCTGGATGAGACAGGGTCTTGAAAAGAAACCACGATGTGGTCAGATATGATTTCAGGTATCCCTTCTTTCCCTGAACAATCATAAAGAAAGCACACTTCTTTCCTCAGTTTAGCAGAAATAATAAGATTTTAGGAGGTGATAGGATCATATTCTGTGTTGAAAAACTACTTTTGTGTTCTTTTGTGATATGGCATTTTTCCCACATAGACCTACATAGCATACTATACCTCTGGTCTCTTGGACCATAGGTATAATAAACTCTTTTTTGCCCTGAACCTCTGTTTCCTTTAGCTGGACCTGACTGACAAAGATAGCTGGAGGCAGAAGAAGGAGTGAGAGGACCACTTAGGCCGTATCCTTTATTGGATTCTCCCATGGAGAGGCAAGTCAGATGTATCAGTCAGGGTTATCTAAGGAAACAGAATAGACTTAATACATATTAAAAGGAGATTTATGAGATTGACTTACAGAATATGGTCTAGGTAGGTAGACTAGCAATACCATCTCACACTGGAGAAGCCTAGAATGTCATGGTTGTTCAGTCCACAAGGCTGGATCTCTCAGCAGTCCCAATATGGTGCCGAAAGCCTGGAAGATTTTTGGAGAGCTGTTGGTTTTCCTCTACATTGGAAGCCTGTGGAAGCTGGTTCTGACAGTGGCAACAACAGAGTAGATGGACTTGCCAGCAAGGGTGAAGGCAAGCAGGCAAAAATCAGTTTCCTTTTTCATTTCCCCTTTATCTGGGTCACCACTGGACAGTGTCACTCTCATTTAGAGTAGGTCTTCCCACTTCAGAGAATCTGATCAGAAAATCTCTTCTATGAATGCCCAGTGGCATGCCTTTTAGCAGATTCCAGATCCAGTCAGGTTGACAACTAATATTAACCATCATAGAAGGGTAGAGTGAGTGGTTTAGGATTGTTGATTTTGAGTGATTTCAATGGGCTCTAAGCTATAGGATGGATACTGATTGTCTGGCACGTGCCTCTGGATAATGCGGGAGGAGAAATATTGTTTTCCTGGAATGAATGGATTGATAGGAGATGAAGTTCTGGATGTGTTGGTTTAGATATCAAAGACATGATCCCATCTGAGCCCAGTTATCTCTAAGATCTAGCCAGCCCATGGAGAACCAGCCTATCTTTTTATAAAAGATGCCAAATCATATGTTCAAAAAATTTAAACACATGTAGTATAGAAACACAAGGAAAAAACCAAAATGACAGAGAAGTCTTCCACTCGAAAGAGTTAATTCTCCTCTGTCATGGAGTGGCGTGGTCTTTGCTTAGCTCCTGGGCAATCTGGACATAAGTTTTAGAAAAGGCACAGTAAAGATTAGTATCCTAGAGGGGATCAAGTATGCTGAAAAGGCACTACTAATCAGCCACCAGCGTGTAGTTTCCGCTATGATCCACATTTCTGGATTCTGAGCCTCTTCCTGCTTATTCTCATGTTTCTGGCTGAGTTAGGATGCCTACACCACAAGCGCTTCTGTGCTCTTGTCAAATCTTTCTTCACAGTGACAGTCCATCTTTTCAATTTTTTTCAGCATGTCTGACCCTATTCTTCTGATGTTCCTGTTTCAAGTGCAGAGTTTCCTACTAAAATTTCAAACTCTTCCTTTAGCTGTTATGAATCTTACTTCACATAGTTCTTTTTATCACATCTTTAGCTCTTGCCTCATCTATGTCCAAATGCTTGTTTTTCTTCTGGGATTTCCTCCACTTTTTCCACAGCCTCACTTGCCTTGGATTAGCTTCTCTGCATCCTTGAAGATCCAGTCTAAATCCTGTTTCCAGTCCAGTTCTAAACTTTGGACTACATATGTCAGTGCACAAATGTTGCTCTGTTTTCTTTTCTCTTTGCCAGTAGGAGAGGGAAAAGTAAATTTCCTTTTACTCTTCTGCATTTTCGGTTGTGATGGACGCTGTGAAAAAGTGAGGTTAAGAAGAGAAAACATACTGAAGTTTATTATTATATGTACTTCATGGATGCATGGGAGACACACAGAAAATGCGTAAATCTCAAAGAGGTGGCATTAAGTTCACGTTTAAATGTCATCTTCAACTGAGCCAGAGAAATAAGGTTGTGGGGAGGTTAGCATGGAGAAGTGATTCAGAAGAGAACTGTAACCAGAATAAGGCTTGCTGTGTAGATTTTAGTTGATACCTTTTCTATTAATGTATGGTTTCTGTGATTTAAAGTCATCCTTCTTGTACTGGTACAGAGAGGGAATCATCTTTATGAATGTGAATTTCCTTTATATTTATTTATCTCTACTCTGTTTTTAGATCTCCCATATCTGCAGTTTCTCCAAATAATCATCTTAAAATAATCCTTATTTTAAGAAGTATATTTTGAGGCGACATGTTCTGGTCTCCTTCAGTTGCATTTTAGGTTGGCACAATCTGGTCTCCTATACCAGGGAAGAATCACTAGGTTACAGAGGACTAAATTAGATTATTTTATATTCTGTTGGCCTCAATAGTTTCATATATTTTCATTTGGCTGTACCAACTATATAGTAAACATTTTGACAATGGAAGTAATTTTCTGAGTCTCATAGTACTTCAAACATTGCTGGGCTCTCAGTTAACATATGGTACAAGCTGGTTAGTAAAGGGAGCCATATTGACTAAGAAAATGTCATAAGGATGCACAGTATAGGCAAATGAGCAAAAGTTTGGATGATGCTAGTCAGAGGCAGTTTCCAGACAAGATAATAGAATTTTGTAAGAGTTTTTGTTTCTTCTTTCTCCAAAGGCTTAGAAAGGAAGGAATGGGAAGTTAAAATTCCAAATATTATATGGTCCACTGTGTCATTTGATGAGAACACTCTTGGGAAATTGGAACCTGGAATACCACATGGGCCTGCCAATTATAGCATGCTAACCTGGATCATGCTGTATTTTCTTTTATTTCTCAGAATCCCTGTAGTTATTTATTAATAGTGGAGATCATCCAAGGGCAAAGAATGTGTGGTCCTTCTGAGCAGGGACTAGGTTCCATAAATAAAGCAGCTTCCCAATTATCCTTTCTTCCACCTTCAGTCTCTGTCTGCTACCCACAGCAGTGAGGCATCCCATTATAAATCATTGCTATTTTATTTAATATGCTGAATGAATTTAGTATTCCTTTCAGTTTCCCAGGAGACATGGAAGAGATTATGGAACCAGCTACATATGCCCAGAAGTGGTAGTAATACCAGGAGAAACTGCTGTAGCCTTGGTAGCTTTTTCTCTTTCAAAAGTGACCTGAATAGGCATTCATTTTCTTTATTGATTTTAGTCTTTACATTGTTTTATGCTGCTGTATTTGGGCACACATCATGCAGTGCATGTGTGGAAGTCTGAAGGAAACTTGAGGGAGTTGGTTCTTTCCTTCCACCATGTAGATTCCAGGGACTGGTCTTCATCCACTGAGCCATTTTGCTGCCCCTTGTTTACAGCCTTTATCTTCTTTCCAACTGGCAAGAAGAGGTACTGGACAGTAGTCCCCCCTTCTCTGTGGAGGGGATATATTCTAAGACCCCCAATAGATGCCTGAAACCCCTAATATATAGACTCATGTATTTATACTGTTTTATCTATAATTAATACCCATGATAATTTAATTTATAAATTAGATACAGTGAGAGGTTTGCAAAAACTAATTATAAAACAGAATGATTATAACAACATATGTAACAAAATTATGTGAATGTGTTCTCTCCCCTCTGCTACAGGGTAGGTGGTATAACAGTATGGACACTCCGGATAAGGGGATGATTCATATTCTGAGACAGGCAGAGAAGAACCATGGGAGATTTTATCTTGCTACTCAGAATGGCAATTTGAAACTTGGGAACTGTTGATTTCTGAAATTTTCCATTAATACTTTCATACCAGGGTTGACTAAGAAACTGAAACACAAAAATTAAAATTGTTGACAAGAGGGCATTTCTATAATTGTCAGCACCATTGCAGGCATAAGCATAGAAACGGAACTACACTGAGGTTCATAGAGACTAAAGCCTATTTAGCAATCAGAGTTCACTGGAAAGTTGAGCTGGTTTAACTTGTTTTGTACACCATGTATTCTTTGGTAGCTTGGTAAAGCTTGTGAACCATCTGAGAACCGGTTAATAAGCTCTTATTGCCTTCAGTTCCAAGACACCCTTCCAAAGTACACACTGTGAAGCTAGGCCTCAGACTTTCACTAGGCTACATTTCCTGGCCAAGTGGCTCTTGGTAGGCTATACCAATAGGGGGCACTAGAGAGAGAGAGGCAAGGCTGGACTTCTTGCTCTTTGCTTCCTGTATGAGAACTGCTAAACCTTAGCAGTAATGACTTCCTACTACAACAGTTGAAACCATTTTGCTGTTTTTTTTGACTCTTGACTCTGGTTACTGTGCTCCCTTTGAGGTATCAACACCACCTGGCTCCCCTCTTCAGAAGCTTGAGTTTAACTACAAGCTTAGAAGAAGAAGACTTTTCTTCTAAGTTCTAAAACTTTCCAGCTTCTCTCCTATGTTATCCCAGGACAAAGAGTATAACTGTTCTGCAAGTGTTACTGCTCTGACACCCTGATGCAGGGTGGGCAAACTCATTTCTATGTTGTCTACAGCTGCTTTTGTTCTATAGCAGAAGATACTTGGATATTTGCAACCATATGACTGTGAAGGCAAACTGTATATCATCAGTACCTTTGTACAAAACATTTAGGGGAGAATACTGACTTAAGTGGTATATTCTAGACTTAAACTTATTTTTTTCTTTTTCAGAGGACTGGAATCAAACACAGGGTCTTGTACCCACTAGGCGAGCACTTTGCCACTGAGCTATCGGCCAGCATTATTCCAGACTTAGTTAGCAGACTTACACTGATCCGAATTGTGTGAATATTTAATATCTGTATTCAAATAGCTCATCTGGTTTCTGTCTCCTGCTGGGCCCTGACTGATAGAGAAATTGACTCTGCCAGTGGTCTCAAGTAATATACACTACAAAATGAGATTTTGGAATTGATTTGGTCATGTTCTTTGTATAAATACAGTATCAAAATTTGGTACAGCATCTCATTTAATCAAATTAGCACCTGTGGTTGATGATGAAATGTCTATGAAAATAAGTGTCTAAGCAGCTGCTGAATGTGATGTGAAAGTAATATGAGTGACTTCATGAACTCTGCTGTAGGATGGGTTTTCTGTTTACATTGGAGCGTTTAAAATTTTATGAATGTTTGGTCAGTTCGGTCAGAAGAGGGAGCCAGATGCCCTGGAACTGGAGTTATAGATGGTTGTTATCTGCCATGTGGGTGCTGGGAATTAAACTTGGGTCCTCTGGAAGAGCAGCTGGTGCTCTGAAACACTTAGCCATCTCTCCAAGCCCCTACATGTCATTTAAATTCATATTTTATGGGACATGATCAAGCAGTACTAAGCCTTATAAGTGTCTTGATTTTGAGCACTTTCATGAGATACTGGTGTCAACTTTAATATGAAATATCTACAATTTCTACTTAGACAAAATCATGGGAAATGATAATAGTGCTTTGCTTCTTATTTGACCTAAAGGTTATCAAAGGAATGCTAAGTTTCGGTTAGAAATTAATAGAAATAAAGTCATAGTTGTTTTTCTAGTCTTTGAGTTCACTGATCTTCAAAATTAAGTCCACATACTCCAGTTTAAGAATACCTGTTTTTAGCAGTCTGGACAATCCTTAAGAAGTTAGCTGGATGAGTATTAGAGATGAACCAAGGTTGTAGACATATATAGAAGTTAGTTTTCGTTTAACTCTTCTTGTTCACTTTCTTTATTTAAAATTGAACTTTTGTGTATTTCATACAGAATGTTTCAATCAATCTTAGTCATCTTTAGACCCCCGTCCCCATTGGCACCCTCCCAGCGCCCCCACTGGAATTCATACATTCTCTCATTTGTGTTAAGGCCTATTGTGTCAAGTTAGTGTCCCCACATGTCCTTCAGTGCAAGGTCATCTTCTGAGGTCTAGTCAGCCTATCTAGAATCTCTTGATTTAGGAAGATCAGCTCTTCTTCACCCAGCAGTAATCAGTTGCCAATATTTCTTCCCCTAAGATTAGGGTCAGCTGTTCATTTCCCAAGTTCTGTGTTGGGTTTTTGTCTATTCGAATTTGCATGGGTCCTGTTAATGTTGATACCATTGCTATAGGTTAATATGAGCAGGGTTCCAGGAGCTTGTAGGACTCTATTTCGATATGGTCCTGTACCTCCTCTCTGGCTCTTACAATCTTTCCGTCCCCTCTTCCACAATGGACTCTGAGCCCTGAGTGGGTATAATTTAATATAGGAGTCCTGTCCAAGGACCAGCATTCTGCTGATTCCAGCAGTTACATCAGGATACATACTCACATATAAGGATTTGGTACTAGTATCCACATATGAGGGAGAACATACATCGTTTATTTTTCTGAGTCGGTGTTACTTTACTCAGTATAGCAGTTTCTAGTTCCATCCATTTACCTGCAAATTTCATTATTTTATCTTTCTTTACTGCTGAATAGAACTCCATTGTGTAAATATACCACATTTTTGTTAACCACTCGTCAACTGAGGGGCACTTAGTTTACTTCCATCTCTTAGCTATTGTGAAAAGAGCAGCAACAAACATGGTTGTACAAGTGTCTCTACAATAAGATGAATCCTTTGGGTATATATGCCAAGGAGTGGTATAACTGTGTCAAATGGTAGGTTTACTTTTAGTGTTTTCAGAGTTTTCCATACTGCTTTTCCATAGGAGTTGCACAAGTTTGGAGTCCCACCAGGAGTGGATGAGTTCCTCTTTCTCTACATCCATGCCAGCATTGGTATCATTTGTTCTCTTGATCTTAGTCAGCCTGACTGGGGTAAGATGAAATCTTACAGTGGTTTAAATTTCCATTTCCCTAATTATTGACACTGTCGAATGTTTTTAAAGATGTTTCTTAGCCATCTTTATTTCTTCTTTTGAGAAGTCTCTATTCAGATCCTTAACCCATCTTTCAATTGGGTCACTTGCTTTCTTGATTCTTTGTTTTTGAGTTCTTTATATATTCTGGATGTTAAACATCTGTCAGATGTGTCACTGGTGAATATTTTCTCCCACTCTGTGGGTTTTCTCTTCACTTCTTGGTTGTTTCTTTTGATGCAAAGAAGCCTTTTAGTTTAAGAAGGTTCCACTTGTTGATTCTTGACCTTAATTCCTGAGCAATTGATGTCCGATTTAGAATGTCGTTTCTTACGCATATATGTTGTAGGTAATTGCCAATGTTTTCTTCTAACAGTTTCAGAGTTTCAGGTTTCACACTGAGGTCTTTGATCCATTTGGAGTTCACTTTTGTGCAAGATAGGGGTCTAGTTTCAATCTTCTACAGGTGGAGATTGAGATTTGCCAGCATCATTTGCTGAAGATGCTGTTTCTCCAGTGAATGTTCTTGGCCCTTTTCCAAATATCAAGTGACTGAAATTGCATGTAATCATGTTTGGGTCTTCAATTATGTTCCATTGATCTATGGGTCTATTTTTGTGCCAGTGTTTCCATATGAATTTTAAGATTTTTTTTTCTAATTCTGTGAAGAATGTCATTGGGATTTTGTTTACCATTGCATTGAATCTATAAATAACTTTTGGTAGGATGCCCATTTTCACAATATTAATTTGCCCAATCCATGAGCATAGGAGGTCCTTCCGTTTCAGGTGTCTTCCTAAATCTCTTTCTTTAGAGACTTAAATTTTTCATTTGTAGAGATCTTTAATATCTTTGGTTAGGTTTATTCCAAGATTTTTTTGAAGGTTTCCATGAACTTTTTCTCCAATAGCTTGTTATTGTCATACAAGAAGGCTACTGATTTTTATAGATTAATTTTATAATCTTCCACTTTACTGAAAATGTTAATCATTTTAGGAGTTTCCTGGTGGAATTTTTGGTATATCTTAGGTATAATATCATATCTGCTACAAAAATGGATAATTTGACCTCTTCTTTTCCAGTTAGTACTCCTTTAATTTTCTTCTCTTATCTTATTGCTCTAGAAAGAATTTCAAGCATTATATTGAGAAGGAGTGGAGATAGTGAACAGTCTTGTCTGGTTCCTGATTTTAATGGGAATGCTTCCATTTTTTCTCCATTTAAAATGATGTTAGCTGTGAGTTTGTTGTATATAGCTTTAATTATGTTGAAGTATTTTCCCTTCAGTCCAATTTCCCTCTAGGGTTTTTTTTTTTTTAACATAAATGCATGTTGAATTTTGTCAAAGTCCTCTGCATCTATTGAGATGACCATGTGATTTTTGTATTTGAGTCCATTTATATGATTTCTGATATTTTACTGACATATATATTGAACCACCCCTGTATCTTTGGAATAAAGCCAGCTTGATCATGGTGAATTATTTTTTTGATATGTGTCTGTATGCAGTTTGCAAGTATTTTGTTGAGAATTTTTGCATATATGTTCCTTAAGTATATGAGTCTACAGGTTTTTTTTTTTTTTGTATCTTTACGTGATTTTGGTATTAGAGTGATGCTGGATTCATAGAAGGAATTTAGGAGTTTTCCCTCTGTTTCTATATTTTTGAATAATTTAAGTAGTATTGGATATAGATCTTCTTTAAATGTAGAATTCTGCTGTGACTCCTTCTGGGCCTGGACTTTTTTCAGTCAGGAGGTTTTGTGTTACTGTTTTAATTTCTTTATATGTTATAAGTCTGCTTAAGCTGATTTCTTCTTGGTTTAGATTTGGTGATTCCCGTGATTTTAGATATACATTCATTTCTTTTAAGTTTTCAAATTTAATAGTGTATAGGTATTTAAAGTATTCCCTTAAAATGTTCTGGGTTTTTTAGTTGTCTGTTGGAATGTTCCCCCTCTCATCTCTGATTTTGTTGATTTGGAGTTTCTCTTTCTTTCTTTTGGTTAACTGGGCTAAGAGTCTGTCTATTTTATTTATTTTTTTAAAGAACCAGCTCTTGAATTCATTGATTCTTTGTATTGCTTTCTTTGTTTCTGCTCTGATTTTTGTTATTTCTTCTTGTCTGCTGGGTTTGGGTTTCCTTTGATGTTGCCTTTCAAGTTTTGAGTTGCAATGTTAAGTCATTTATTTGTATTCTTTCTGGTTTTTTAATGTAGGCACTTAGAGCTATAAACTTCCCTCTTAGGACTGCTTTTAAAGTGTCCCAGAGGTTTTGTTGTGTTGTATTGTCCTTTTCATTTAATTCCAGGAATACTTTTATTTCTTTCTTTTCTTTTTCTTTCTTTTTGGTCTTTTTGAGACAGGGTGTCCTTGTAGGCCCAGCTGGCCTGGAACTCACTATGTAGACCAGGCTCTTTTATTTCTTTTAAAATTTTTCCTTTGACCCACTCATCATTTAGAGGTATGTTGTTTAATCTCCCTGAGTTCATGTAGTTACTAGGGCTTCTTCCGGTGTTGATTTTAAGCTTTATTGCATTGTGGTCTGATAGAATTCATTGAACTATTTCAAATTTTTGTGTTTGTTGAGGCTTGTTTTATGCCCCAGTATGTGGTTGGTTTTGGAAAGTTCTATGGGATGCTGTCCTAGTTTGTTCCTCCATTGCTATGACAAAACACTCTGACCACTACCAACTTGGGGAGGAAAGGCTTTATTCAGCTTACATCTCCCAGGTCACAGTTCATTAGGGAGCACAAGATAGGAACTTTGGGCGGGAACCTGGAAGCAGGAACTGGAGCACAGGCCATGGAGGATCACTGATTACTGACTTGCTCCCCTGGCTCCTGCTCAGCCTGCTTTCTTATGCAACACAGGCCCACCTGCCCAGGGGTGGCACCACCCACAGTGAGCTGAGCCCTCCCACATCACTCAACAAGCAAGAAGTTGCCCCATGGACATAGCCACAGGCCAATCCAATGAAGGAAATTCCCTCAACCCAGGTGTGTCAAGTTGACACCAAAGCTATCCAGCGCATATGAATTTCTATTCAAGAAAGATCTTCTTTGGTGCTTGGGTGAAATATTCAGTAGATGTCTGTTAGGTCCATTTGATGTATGATATTGTTTAATTCAAATGTCTCTCTGTTTATTCTTTGTCAGGTTGACCTGTCTAATGGGGATAGTGGGATATTGAAGTCCTCTACTGTTAATGAGTTCGGATTAATATGTGTATTAAAGTCCTGTCATACTGTTTTTATGAAGTTGGATGTACTATAGCTTTGTGCATATATATTCATGATTGTAATATCTTCTTGGTTAATTATTCCTTTGATCAGATGAAGTGTCCATCTTTATTTCTTCTGACTAGTTTCAGTTTTAATTCTATTTTGTCAGATATTAGAATTGCAACTCCTGCTTTTTTCTTAGTGCCATTTGCTTGGAATATTTTTTTTTCCATCCTTTTACCTTAAAGAAGTGCCTGTCCTTGAAGTTGAGATGGGTTTCTTGCAGACAAAAAAAAGGTGGATTTTGTTTCTTAATCCAATGAGCTAGCCTGTGTCTTTTGACTAGGGAGTTCAACCCATTGGTAGTTAAAGTTATTATTGAAAGATGTGTATTGGTTTTCATCCTCCTAATTTCTGTTTGCATTCTTGGTCTAACTTTGTATTTCTAGTCATACCTTAATTTAATTTCTGGTCCCCCTTGGGTATAGTCATTCCTTTCTTCAGTGCTCTGAAAGGCAGATTTGGTGGGCATGAATTCTTTTAGTCTATTCATGTTGTGGAAGATTTTTCTTTCCCCTTCAACTATAATAGACATTTTTTGCTGGGTGAGTATTCTGGGTTGGCATCTGTGGTCATTTAGAACCAAGAATACTTTGGTCCAGGCTCTTCTGGCTTTCGCAGTTTGCATTGAAAAGTCAGCTGTAATCTGATGGGTTTTCCTTTGTATGTGACTTGTTTTTCCTTTGCAGCTTTCTGTATTGTCTCTTCACTCTGTACATCTAGTGTTTTTGCTGATGTGCTGTGGGGAGTTTCTTTCCTGGTTCTGTCCACTTTGTGCTTCTTGTATTTTCATGGGCATGTCTTTCTTTTGAGAAATTTTCTTCTACAATCCTGTTAAAGATCTGGTCAATACCAGTATCCTGAGATTCTTTTCCTTCTTCTCTGCCTATGATGCACAAATTTGGTCTTTTCATGGTGTCCCAAATTCCTACATATTGCATTCTGGTGTTTTTAAAAATTTTTCATAATCTTTACTTGAGTGGTCCAATTCTTCAACTGCATCTTTCAGTCTTGATACTCTAGTTTTCATTTTATTCATTCTATTGGTGAGGCTTTCTCCTGTCATTTCTAACCGGCTTATTAAATGTTTCACTTCCTTCTTCATTTTAGCCTGAATTTTCTACAAAAACTATCTCTTTTGTAAATTCAGTCAGAAGTTTTCCCTATCTTATTTTACATCTTTAATTTGTTCTTAAATTCACTGAATTCTTTGATCATGTTTATGACTTTTCTTTTACATTCTGTGTCCTGAGTTATCTGTATGGGGTTGTCTTTGTAAAATTCTTCTATAGAACTGTTGGTGTTTGATGGGGACATTTTTTTAAAACGACTTTTAAATTTTTTCATTATTTATTTAATAACCACATGATTAGAAGAAGCATTTCATTACAACAGCATTGACATATTCAGTAACAATTTTATGAGCTAAGATGCAAGCTAGGGTACATCTCTTTCAAAATTGGCTGTACATTTTTAGGTTACAGATGAATTCTTATGCTTATACAATCTTTTACTCATTATAAACTCTATGACATAAAATTAAATGAGGTTTTAACGTTTAAAAAAGATCTCCACTTCGTCGTTAAAATACACAGTTTCATACAGAAAAATTCATTTTTAATGCTACTAACATTTAGATGTTTGTACATGAGTCTCTAATCTCTATATATCTGATTATTACTAGTCACAGCCAGTTACTTTCTGAGATCCTTTGCACCTGAGCATGGTATACACTCACTAGGTAGATTTCAATAGTAATGTTTTTCCCCTTTACTAATTAACATGAAGCAAATTTTTATGCTTCCTCAAATATAACTCAGTTTTTTTGTTGATTTTGTGTGTGTGTGTGTGTGTGTGTGTGTATGTATTTAATACAGAACATCCCAAACAATTTTATTTATCTATATACCCAATTCCCAAATGGCACCCTCCCATAGCCTCCCCCCCAACTGGAGCCCATATACTCTGTCATCCCTGTTACTCTCCACTGTGTTTTCCAGCCCCCCAGAGCCATGCTCCAGTGCTTGCACATCCCCTGACTCTATTCAGCCTATCTAGAGTTCCTTGTTTTAGGAAGATCAGCTCTTCCTCATCTAGCAGCAATCAGTTGCCAATATTCCTTTAGATAAGATTGGAGTCTGCTGTTCATTTTCCCAGTTCTATCCTGGGTTACTGT
>NW_008336391.1:591409-595495 GCF_000622305.1 Nannospalax galili
GGACTTAAGTTTAATATCTGGGAAGTGTAATCCCTTGAACTCTTAAATAAATATGCTGATGACTTTACTCTTTGGTTATACTTTCATTTTGGGTGTTTAAGACCATACAGTTGGCTCAAAGAAATCAATTTATTTTTACTCTTAAGGTTGTTTGAGGATCTCTGCCTCGGGGGTCACATGGGCCTGGGAGGAGCCCCTGGCTCCTTTCTTTTACCAGTTCCCTCTATGTGAAGATAAGTCAAAAGTCCTGCTAAACCATGGATGGCTTCCCTTGGAAGCATGGAGGAAATGTTTCCTCTGTGTTGACCCTCCTCTTTGTAGACTGGACACTGGTTCAGGTCCATCTGGTGGGGTCTCCATCTCCTCCTTGATCAAGAGGACAGGTGACTCACCAAAGTTACAGGATATTTTGAGAGATGCTTATAGTCCCCTGGAACTCAGTTGACCTAGGAGGGCAAGGAGCAAAAACTGTCCTTTAAGTCCCTCTGACCAAATTATTATAGGCCTCAAAGTATGTCTGTTAAACATCCAAGAAGATTAGTTCCACCAGTCTGGTACTTTTAATTACCATGTGCCATGTAGATAAAGCTTGGGCAAAGACCTATGTTAGATTCCTTGAGTTAGACATATATTATATTCCTTGAGTTAGTTGTATGTATAATTTGTCAGTACGTTGTTTGATTAATATGGTTCCCTCTGTTTTGTTTTGTTTTTTAAAGTAGCTGGGCATTATTTATCTCTTGCATTGTCTAACCTTTCCACCATGGTTTACCCATTTAAGGTGCCCCCATTTTCCCCATTTCTCCCTTAATAATACCCTTCTCCTATGGTCCCACCTCTCTTGAGATCTTTCTTTCCCTTTCTGTCAAGGTTCCTTGTATAACCTTCCCTCTACCCCCCATTTAAATAACCCCATTTTTATCCATAGCTCCCTTATTAACCTCTGTTTCTTACTGTTCTTCTCTTTCAGATTCTGTCTTTTCCTTTACCTCCCTGGTTCCTTTTCATTATCTTGGTTCCTGTAGTTAAGTGTGGATACATACTCACTTACAAGGATTTGGTGCTAGGATCCACATATGAAGGAGGAGAACATACATCATTTTTTTTTCTGAGTCTGTTACTGAAGAAGTTTGAAATCCCATCAGCAGTGGATGAGTGTTCCCCTTTCCCACATCCTCTCCAACATTTGGTATCATTTGTTCTCTTGATCTTAGCCAATCTGATTGGGGTAAGATGAAACCTTAAAGTGGTTTTAATTTGCATTTCCCTAATTACTAATGATGTTGAACAACTTTTAAGATGCTTCTTAGCCATCTTTATTTCTTCTTTTGAGAACTCTCTGTTCAGCTCCTTTGCCCATCTATTAATTGGGTTACTTCCTTTCTTGATTCTTTGTTTTTAGAGTTCGTTATACATTCTGGATGTTAAACCTCTGTCAGACCTGTCACTGGTGAAGATTTTCTCCCATTCAATGGTTTTTCTCTTCACTTCCTTGGTTGCTTCTTTTGATGTACAGAAGCTTTTTAGTTTAATGAGGTCCCATTTGTGAGTTCTTGACCTTGTTTCTGGAGCAATTGATATCTGGTTTAGAAAATCCTTGTAGGTTATTGCCAATGTTTTAACAGTTTCAGAGTTTCAGACTTCACATTGAGATGTCTGATCCATTTGGTGTTGACTTTTGTGCAAGGTGAAAGATCAGGGTTTAGTTTCATTCTTCTACAGGTCGAGGTCCAGTTTTGCTAGCACCATTTGCTGAACATGCTCTTTCCTCCAGTGAATATTCTTGGCCCCTTTGTCAAGTATCAGGTGGCTGAAATTGCATGTACTCATATTTGGGTATTCAGTTTTGTTCCGTTGATCTATTATTTTTGTGTCAGTACCATGTTGCTTTTATGAGTATAGTGCTGTAATACAATTTAAAATCTGGTATAGCAATCCCCCCCCCCCCTGCATTGCTCTTAGTGCTCAGGGTTGCTTTGGCTATCCGAGGTCTTTTGTGCTTCCATATGAATCTTAGAATTTTTTTTTTCCAATTCTGTGAAGAATGTCATGGAGATTTTGATTGGCATTGCATTGACGCCATAAATGGCTTTTGGCAGGATGGTCATTTTTTCACAATATTAATTCTTCCAATCCAGGAGCATTGGAGGTCCTTCCATCTTCTGATATCTTCCTCAATCTCTTTCTTTAAAGATTTAAAATTTTCATTGTAGAGGTCTTTAATGTCTTTGGTCAGGTTTATTCTGAGATATTTTATTTTTTTGTGGCTATTTTGAAAGGGAGTGTTTTCATATACTCTTTCTCTAATTGCTTGTTATTGGTATGTAGAAGGCTACAGAATTTTGTAGATTAATATTGTAACCTGCCACTTTACTGATAGTGTTAATCATTTCTAGGAGTTTTCTGGTGGAATCTTAGATATCATAAAAAGGGATAATTTGAGCTCTTCTTTTCCAATGATTACTCCTTTAAATTCCTTCTCTTGTCTTATTGCTCTTGCAAGAGTTTCAAGCACTATGTTAAAAAAGGAGTGGAGATAGTGGACAGCCTTGTCTGGTTCCTGATTTTAAGGGGACTGCCTCCAGTTTTTCTCCATTTAGAATGATGTTGGCTGTGAGTTTGTTATATATGGCTTTAATTATGTTGAGTTATGTTCCCTCCATCCCAGTTCCCTCTAGGACTTTGAACATGAATGCATATTGAATTTTGTCAAAGGCCTTCTGTGTATCTATTGAGATGACCATGTGGTTCTTGTCTTTGAGTCTTATATGAGTCCACTTATATGATTTACGACGTTTATTGACTTACGTATATTGAACCATCCCTGCATCTCTGGAACAAAGCTGACTTCATCATGATGGATGATCTTTTTGATGTGTGTCTGTATGCAGTTTTCAAGTATTTTGTTGATAATTTTTGTATCTATATTCATTAAGGATATGGGTCTATAGTTTTCTTTTTTGGTTGTATCTTTACCTGGCTTTGGTATTAGAGTGATGTTGACTTCATAGGAGTTTGGAAGTTCTCCCTCCACTTCTATCTTTTTGAATTAGTTAACTAGTATTGGATGTAGATTTTCTTTAAATGTCTGTTGGAATTCTGCTGTAAATCCATCTGGTCCTGGGCTTTTTTTAGTTGGAAGGTTTTGTATTATTGTTTCAATTTCCTTATGTGTTATACCTCTGTTTAAGCTGTTCATCTCTTTTTGGTTTAGTTTTGGTGGTTCCCATGCTTTTAGATACCTGTCCATTTCTTTTAGGTTTTCAAATTTAGTAGTGTAAAGGTTTTTTAAGTATTCCCTTATAATGTTCTGAATCTCTTTGGTGTCTGTTGTGATGCCTCCCCTTTCATCTTTGATTTTGTTGATTTGGAGGTGCTCTTTCTTTCTTTTGGTTAACTGGGTGTAGTGATCTGTCAATCTTCTTTATCTTTTCAAAGAACCAGCTCTTGGATTCATTGATTCTTTGTATTGTTTCCTTTGTTTCTATTTCATTAATTTCTGCTCTGATTTTTGTTAT
Organism: Nannospalax galili; assembly: GCF_000622305.1. Classification (NCBI taxonomy): domain Eukaryota; kingdom Metazoa; phylum Chordata; class Mammalia; order Rodentia; family Spalacidae; genus Nannospalax; species Nannospalax galili. Next base: position 594,928 of record NW_008336391.1, read on the forward strand.
TTCTTCTTTTCTGCTGGGTTTGGATTTCATTTGTTGTTGCTTTTCAAATGTCTTGAGTTGCAATGTTGTCATTTATTTGTGTTTTATTCTGATTTTTTAATGTAGACACTTTGAGCTACGAACTTCCCTCTAAGGACTGCTTTCAACGTGTCCCAGAGGTTTTGTTGTGTTGTATTGTCCTTTTCATTTAGTTACAGGAATACTTTTATTTCTTTCTTAATTTCTCCTTTGACCCATTCATCATTCAGGAGTGTGTTGTTTAATCTCCATGTGTTAATGTGGTTACTGGGGTTTCTTCTGGTGTTGAAGAAGAATTATTTCAATTTATTGTATTTGTTGAGGTTTGTTTTGTGCCCCTGGTTGATTTTGGAGAAAGTTCCATGGGGTGCTGAATAGAAAGTATGTTGTTTGGTGCTTGGGTGGAATATTTGGTAGATGTATGTTAGGTCCATTTGATATATGGTATTGTTTAATTCAGAAGTTTCTCTGTTAATTCTCTGTCCTGTTGACCTATGTAATGGAGACAGTGGGGTATTGAAGTCCCCTGCTATTAATGAGTTGGGATTAA